>NW_026734324.1:300000-600000 GCF_949786415.1 Peromyscus eremicus | reverse complement strand
AGGAAACTGACAAGAACAGTAGCTTCTCTTCAGTCCAATACACTGTACTTGCTTGGAACAGACGCGAGTGCTATTTGCACTGTGCTGCAAATGGATCACAATAATGACTCTTCTTACCAGAAAACAACTCTTGCTCTTAGGACCAGAAACTGCATGTGATTCATCTCCATTTCTGACAGGGAAAGAAACACTAGCTCGCCTTTCAAGAAACACACTCTGCTTTTGAGGAAAGATCTCTCTTCTACTCTACTGTGTTTTATATAGGGCCAGAACAGTGAGCTTGCTCAGAACAAAAGAAATGTGCTTCCTACACACACGGGCCATATCTACTTCAACTCTGCTTAGGTAACTGACAAGAACAGTAGCTTCTATTCAGTCCAATACACTGTACTTGCTGGGAAAAGACGCGAGTGCTATTTGCACTGTGTACGGCAATGGGATTGCAATAGTGACTCTTCTTACCAGAAAACCACTCTTGCTCTTAGGACCAGAAACTGCATGTGATTCCTCGCAATTTCTGACTGGGAAACAAACACTAGCTTGCCTTACAAGAAACACACTCTGCTTTTGAGAAAAGAGCACTCTTCTACTCTACTGTGTTTCCTATAGGGCCAGAACAGTGAGCTTGCTCAGAACAAAAAAACTGTGCTTCCTACACACACGGGCCATATCTACTTCAACTCTGCTAGGGAAACTCACAAGAACAGAAGCTTCTGTTCAGGCCAATACACTGTACTTGCTGGTAACAGAAGGGAGTGCAATTTGCACTGTGTGACAAATGGATCAAAAAGTGACTCTTCTTACCAGAAAACAACTCTTGCTCTTAGGACCAAAAACTGCATGTGATTCAACTCCATTTCTGACTGGGAAACAAACACTAGCTCGCCTTACAAGAAACACACTCTGCTTTAGAGAAAAGAGCACTCTTCTACTCTACTGTGTTTCCTATGGGGTCCAAACAGTGAGCTTGTCAAGAACAAAAGAACTGTGCTTCCTAAACACACGGGCCATATCTAGTTCAACTCTGCTTAGGAAACAGACAAGAACAGTAGCTCCTCTTCAGTCCGATACACTGTACTTGCTGGGAACAGACGCGAGTGCTATTTGCACTGTGTATGGCAAAGCGAGCGCAATAGTGACTTTCCTTACCAGAAAACAACTCTTGCTCGTAGGACCAGAAACTGCATGTGATTCAACTCCATTTAGGACTGGGAAACAAACGATAGCTTGCCTTACAAAAAACACACTCTGCTTTTGAGAAAAGAGCACTCTTCTACTCTACTGTGTTTCCTTTTGGGTACGAACAGTGAGCTTGCTCAGAACAAAAGAACTGTGCTTCCTACACACACGGCCATATCTAGTTCAATTCTGCTTAGGAACCTGACAAGAACAGTAGATCCTCTTCAGTCCAATACACTGTAGTTGCTGTGAACAGATGCCAGTGATATTTGTCCTGTGTATGGCAATGGCAGTGCAATAGTGAATCTTCTTACCACAAAACAACTCTTGCTCATAGGACCAAAAACTGCATGTGACTCACATCCATTTAGGACTGGGAAACAAACGCTAGCTCGCCTTACAAGAAACACACTCTGCTTTAGAGAAAAGAGCACTCTTCTACTCTACTGTGTTTCCTATGGGGTCCAAACAGTGAGCTTGCTCAGAACAAAAGAACTGTGCTTCCTACACACAAGGACCATATGTAGTTCAACTCTGCTTAGGAAACTGACAAGAACAGTAGCTCCTCTTCAGTCCGATACAATGTACTTGGTGGGAACAGACGCGAGTGCTATTTGCACTGTGTATGGCAATTTCAGCGCAATAGTGACTCTCCTTACCAGAAAACAACTCTTGCTCGTAGGAACACAAACTGCATGTGATTCAACGCCATTTAGGACTTGGAAACAAATGCTAGCTCGCCTTACAAGAAACACTCTCTGCTTTTTAGAAAAGAGCACTCTTCTACTCTACTGTGTTTCCTATGGGTTCCAAACAGTGAGCTTGCTCAGAACAAAAGAACTGTGCTTCCTGCACACATGGACCATATCTAGTTCAACTCTGCTTAGGAAACTGACAAGAACAGTAGCTCCTTTTCAGTGCAATACACAGTACATGCTGGGAAGAGACGCGAGTGCTATTTGCACTGTGTATGGCATTTGGAGCACAATAGTGACTCTTCTTACCAGAAAACAACTCTTGCTCATAGTACCAAAAACTGCATGTGACTCAAATCCATTTAGGACTGGGAAACAAACGTGAGCTCGCCTTACAAGAAACACACTCTGCTTTATAGAAAAGAGCACTCTTCTACTCTACTGTGTTTCCTATATGGCCAGAACAGTGAGCTTGCTCAGAACATAATAACTGTACTTCCTAAACACACGGGCAATATCTAGTTCAACTCTACTTAGGAAACTGACAAGAACAGTAGCTCCTCTTCAGTCCGATACACTGTACTTTCTGGGAACAGACGCGAGTGCTATTTGCACTGTGTATGGCAAAGGGAGTGCAATAGTGACTTTCCTTACCAGAAAACAACTCTTGCTCTTAGGACCAGAAACTGCATCTGATTCAACTCCATTTAGGACTGGGAAACAAACGATAGCTTGCCTTACAAAAAACACACTCTGCTTTTGAGAAAAGAGCACTCTTCTACTCTACTGTGTTTCCTTTTGGGTCCGAACAGTGAGCTTGCTCAGAACAAAAGAACTGGGCTTCCTACACACACGGCCATATCTAGTTCAATTCTGCTTAGGAACCTGACAAGAACAGTAGATCCTCTTCAGTCCAATACACTGTACTTGCTGGGAACAGACGCCAGTGCTATTTGTCCTGTGTATGGCAATGGCAGCGCAATAGTGACTCTTCTTACCATAAAACAACTCATGCTCTTAGGACTAGAAACTGCATGTGATTCAACTCCATTTAGGACTGGGAAACAAACGCTAGCTCGCCTTACAAGAAACACACACTGCTTTAGAGAAAAGAGCACTCTTCAACTCTACTGTGTATCCTATAGGGCTAGAACAGTGAGCTTGCTCAAAACAAAATAACTGTTCTTCCTACACACAGGCCATAACTAGTTCAACTCTGCTTAGGAAACTGACACGAACAGTAGCTCCTCTTCAGTCCGATACAGACACGAGTGCTATTTGCACTGTGTATGGCAATGGGAGCACAATAGTGACTTTCCTTACCAGAAAAAAACTCTTGCTCTTAGGACCAGAAACTGCATGTGATTCAACTCCATTTAGGACTGGGAAACAAATGCTAGCTCGCCTTACAAGAAACACACTCTGCCTTTGAGAAAAGAGCACTCTTCTACTCTACTGTGTTTCCTATGGGGTCCGAACAGTGAGCTTGCTCAGAACAAAAGAACTGTGCTTCCTACACACACGGGCCATATCTAGTTCAACTCTGCTTAGGAAACAAACATGAACAGTAGCTCCTCTTCAGTCCGATACACTGTACTTGTGGGGAACAGACGCGATTGCTATTTGCACTTTGTATGGCATTGGAGCACAATAGTGACTCGTCTTACCAGAAAACAACTCTTGCTCGTAGGACAAAAAACTGCATGTGACTCAACTCCATTTAGGACTGGGAAACAAACGCTAGCTCGACTTACAAGAAACACACTCTGCTTTTGAGAAAAGAGCACACTTCTACTCTACTGTGTTTCCTATAGGGCCAGAACAGTGAGCTTGCTCAGAACAAAAGAACTGTGCTTCCTACACACGGGCCATATCTAGTTCAACTCTGCTTAGGAACCTGACAAGAACAGTAGCTCCTCTTCAGTCCGACACACTGTACTTGCTGGGAACAGACGCGAGTGCTATTTGCACTGTGTATGTTAATGGGAGCGCAATAGTGACTTTCCTTACCAGAAAACAACTCTTGCTCGTAAGACCAGAAACTGCATGAGATTCAACTCCATTTAGGACTGGGAACAAAATGCTAGCTCGCATTACATGAAACACACTCTGCTTTTGAGGAAAGAGCACTCTTCTACTCTACTGTGTTTCCTACGGGGTCCGAACAGTGAGCTTGCTCAGAACAAAAGAACTGTGCTTCCTACACACATGGGCCATATCTAGTTCAACTCTGCTTAGGAAACTGACACGAACAATAGCTCCTCTTCCTTCCAATACACTGTACTTGCAGGGAACAGACGCGAGTGCTATTTGCACTGTGTATTACAAAGGGAGCACAATAGTGACTTTCCTTACCAGAAAACAACTCTTGCTCGTAGGACCAGAAACTGCATGTGATTCAACTCCATTTAGGACTGGGAAACAAACGATAGCTTGCCTTACAAAAAACACACTCTGCTTTTGAGAAAAGAGCACTCTTCTACTCTACTGTGTTTCCTTTTGGGTCCGAACAGTGAGCTTGCTCAGAACAAAAGAACTGTGCTTCCGACACACACGGCCATATCTAGTTCAATTCTGCTTAGGAACCTGACAAGAACAGTAGATCCTCTTCAGTCCAATACACTGTAGTTGCTGCGAACAGATGCCAGTGCTTTTTGTCCTGTGTATGGCAATGGCAGCGCAATAGTGAATCTTCTTACCAGAAAACAACTCTTGCTCGTAGGACCAGAAACTGCATGTGATTCCACTCCATTTAGGACTGGGAAACAAACGCTAGCTCGCCTTACAAGACACACTCTGCTTTAGAGAAAAGAGCACTCTTCTACTCTACTGTGTTTCCTATGGGGTCCAAACAGTGAGCTTGCTCAGAACAAAAGAACTGTGCTTCGTACACACAAGGACCATATGTAGTTCAACTCTGCTTAGGAAACTGACAAGAACAGAAGCTCCTATTCAGTCCAATACACTGTACTTGCTGGGAAAAGACGCGAGTGCTATTTGCCCTGTGTATGGCAATGGGAGCGCAATAGTGACTCGTCTTACCAGAAAACAACTCTTGCTCGTAGGACCAGAAACTGCATGTGATTCAACTCCATTTAGGACTGGGAAACAAACGAAAGCTTGCCTTACAAAAACACACTCTGCTTTTGAGGAAAGAGCACTCTTCTACTCTACTGTGTTTCCTATGGGGTCCGAACAGTGAGCTTGCTCAGAACGAAAGAACTGTGCTTCCTACACACACGGCCATATCTAGTTCAATTCTGCTTAGGAACCTGACAAGGACAGTAGATCCTGTTCAGTCCAATACACTGTACTTGCTGCGAACAGACGCGAGTGCTATTTGCACTGTGTATGGCAATGGGAGCGCAATAGTGACTTTCCTTACCAGAAAACAACTCTTGCTCGTAGGACGAGAAACTGCATGTGATTCAACTCCATTTAGGACTGGGAAACAAATGCTAGCTCGCCTTACATGAAACACACTCTGCTTTTGAGAAAAGAGCACTCTTCTACTCTACTGTGTTTCCTATGGGGTCCAAAGAGTGAGCTTGCTCAGAACAAAAGAACTGTGCTTCCTACACACACGGGCCATATCTAGTTCAACTCTGCTTAGGAAACAAACAAGAACAGTAGCTCCTCTTAGGTCGAATACACTGTACTTGCAGGGAACAGACACGAGTGCTATTTGCACTGTGTATGGCAATTGGAGCACAATAGTGACTTGGCCTACCAGAAATCAACTCTTGCTCGTATTACAAAAAACTGCATGTGACTCAACTTTATTTAGAACTGGGAAACAAACGCTAGCTTGACTTCCAAGAAAAACACTCTGCTTTTGAGTAAAGAGCACTCTTCTACTCTACTGTCTTTCCTATGTGTTCCGAAAAGTGAGCTTGCTCAGAAGAAAAAAACTGTGCTTCCTACACACACGGCAATATCTCGTTCAAGTCTGCTTAGGAACCTGACAAGAACAGTAGATCTTCTTCAGTCCAATACACTGTACTTGCTGGGAACAGACGCCAGTGCTATATGTCCTGTGTAGGGCAATGGCAGCGCAATAGTGACTCTTCTTACCAGAAAACAACTCTTGCTCGTAGGACCAGAAACTGCATGTGATTCAACTCCATTTAGGACTGGGAAACAAACGCTAGCTCGCCTTACAAGAAACACACTCTGCTTTAGAGAAAAGAGCACTCTTCTACTCTACTGTGTTTCCTAGGGGTCCAAACAGTGAGCTTGTTCAGAACAAAAGAACTATGCTTCCTGCACATACGGACCAAATCTATTTCAACTCTGCTTAGTAAACTGACAAGAACAGTAGCTCCTATTCAGTCCAATACACTGTACTTGCTGGAAAAAGACGCGAGTGCTATATGTCTTGGGTAGGGCAATGGGAGCGCAATAGTGACTTTCCTTACCAGAAAACAACTCTTGTTCGTAGGACCAGAAACTGCATGTGATTCAACTCCATTTAAGACTAGGAAACAAACGCTAGCTTGCCTTACAAAAACACACTCTGCTTTTGAGAAAAGAGCACTCTTCTACTCTACTGTGTTTCCTATGGTGTCCGAACAGTGAGCTTGCTCAGAACAAAAGAACTGTGCTTCCTACACACACGGCCATATCTAGTTCAATTCTGCTTAGGAACCTGACAAGAACAGTAGATCCTCTTCAGTCCAATACACTGTACTTGCTGGGAACAGACGCCAGTGCTATTTGTCCTGTGCATGGCAATGGCAGCGCAATAGTGACTCTTCTTACCATAAAACAACTCATGCTCTTAGGACTAGAAACTGCATGGGATTCAACTCCATTTAGGACTGGGAAACAAACGCTAGCTCGCCTTACAAGAAAAACACACTGCTTTAGAGAAAAGAGCACTCTTCAACTCTACTGTGTATCCTATAGGGCCAGAACAGTGAGCTTGCTCAAAACAAAATAACTGTTCTTCCTACACACAGGCCATAACTAGTTCAACTCTGCTTAGGAAACTGACACGAACAGTAGCTCCTCTTCAGTCCGATACAGACACGAGTGCTATTTGCACTGTGTATGGCAATGGGAGCACAATAGTGACTTTCCTTACCAGAAAACAACTCTTGCTCATAGGACCAGAAACTGCATGTGATTCAACTCCATTTAGGACTGGGAAACAAGTGCTAGCTCGCCTTACATGAAACACACTCTGCTTTTGAGAAAAGAGCACTCTTCTACTCTACTGTGTTTCCTATGTGTTCCGAAAAGTGAGCTTGCTCAGAACAAAAAAACTGTGCTTCCTACACACAAGGCCATATCTAGTTCAAGTCTGCTTAGGAACCTGACAAGAACAGTAGATCCTCTTCAGTCCAATACACTGTACTTGCTGGGAACAGACGCCAGTGCTATTTGTCCTGTGTATGGCAATGGCAGCGCAATAGTGACTCGTCTTACCAGAAAACAACTCTTGCTCGTAGGACAAAAAACTGCATGTGACTCAACTCCATTTAGGACTGGGAAACAAACACTAGCTCGCCTTACAAGAAACACACTCTGCTTTAGAGAAAAGAGCACTCTTCTACTCTACTGTGTTTCCTAAGGTGTCCAAACAGTGAGCTTGCTCAGAACAAGAGAACTGTGCTTCCTACACACACGGACCATATCTAGTTCAACTCTGCTTAGGAAACTGACAAGAACAGTAGCTCCTATTCAGTCCAATACACTGTACTTGCTGGGAAAAGACGCGAATGCTATTTGCCTTGTGTAGGGCAATGGGAGCGCAATAGTGACTTTCCTTACCAGAAAAAAACTCTTGTTCGTAGGACCAGAAACTGCATGTGATTCAACTCCATTTAGGACTGGGAAACAAACGATAGCTTGCCTTACAAGAAACACACTCTGCTTTTGAGAAAAGAGTACTCTTCTACTCTACTGTGTTTCCTATAGGGCCAGAACAGTGAGCTTGCTCAGAACATAAGAACGGTGCTTCCTACACACACGGGCCATATCTAGTTCAACTCTGCTTAGGAAACTGACAGGAACAGTAGCTCCTCTTCAGTCCGATACACTGTACTTGTTGGGAACAGACGCGAGTGCTATTTGCACTGTGTATGGCATGGGAGCACAATAGTGACTTTCCTTACCAGAAAAAAACTCTTGCTCATAGGACCAGAAACTGCATGTGATTCAACTCCATTTAGGACTGGGAAACAAATGCTAGCTCGCCTTACAAGAAACACACTCTGCTTTTGAGAAAAGAGCACTCTTCTACTCTACTGTGTTTCCTATTGGGTCCGAACAGTGAGCTTGCTCAGAACAAAAGAACTGTGCTTCCTACACACGGGCCATATCTAGTTCAACTCTGCTTAGGAAAGAAACATGAACAGTAGCTCTTCTTCAGTCCGATACACTGTACTTGTGGGGAACAGACGTGATTGCTATTCGCACTTTGTATGGCATTGGAGCACAATAGTGACTCGTCTTACCAGAAAACAACTCTTGCACGTAGGACAAAAAACTGCATATGACTCAACTCCATTTAGGACTGGGAAACAAACGCTAGCTCGACTTACAAGAAACACACTCTGCTTTTGAGAAAAGAGCACACTTCTACTCTACTGTGTTTCCTATAGGGCCAGAACAGTGAGCTTGCTCAGAACAAAAGAACTGTGCTTCCTACACACGGGCCATATCTAGTTCAACTCTGCTTAGGAACCTGACAAGAACAGTAGCTCCTCTTCAGTCCGATACACTGTACTTGCTGGGAACAGACGCGAGTGCTATTTGCACTGTGTATGTTAATGGGAGCGAAATAGTGACTTTCCTTACCAGAAAACAACTCTTGCTCGTAAGACCAGAAACTGCATTAGATTCAACTCCATTTAGGACTGGGAAAGAAATGCTAGCTCGCATTACATGAAACACACTCTGCTTTTGAGAAAAGAGCACTCTTCTACTCTACTGTGTTTCCTATGGGGTCCGAACAGTGAGCTTGCTCAGAACAAAAGAACTGTGCTTCCTGCACACATGGGCCATATCTAGTTCAACTCTGCTTAGGAAACTGACACGAATAATAGCTCCTCTTCCTTCCAATACACTGTACTTGCAGGGAACAGACGCGAGTGCTGTTTGCACTGTGTATGGCAATTGGAGCACAATAGTGACTTGTCTTACCAGAAAACAACTCTTGCTCGTAGGACAAAAAACTGCATGTGACTCAACTCCATTTTGGACTAGGAAACAAACGCTAGCTCAACTTCCAAGAAACACACTCTGCTTTTTTAGAAAAGAGCACTCTTCTTCTCTACTGTGTTTCCTATAGAGTCAGAAGAGTGAACTTGCTCAGAACATTAGAACTGTGCTTCCTACACACATGGCCATATCTAGTTCAATTCTGCTTAGGAACCAGACAAGAACACTAGATCCTCTTCTGTACAATACACTGTACATGCTGGGAACAGACGCCCGTGCTATTTGTCCTGTGTATGGCAATTGCAGCGCAATAGTGACTCTTCTTACCAGAAAACAACTCTTGCTCGTAGGACTAGAAACTGCATGTGATTCAACTCCATTTAGGACTGGGAAACAAACGCTAGCTCGCCTTACAAGAAACACACTCTGCTTTAGGGAAAAGAGCACTCTTCTATTCTATTGTGTTTCCTATAGGGCCAGAAGAGTGAGCTTGCTCAGAACAAAAGAACTGTGCTTCCTACACACGGGCCATAACTAGTTCAACTCTGCTTAGGAAACTGACAAGAACAGTAGCTCCTCTTCAGTCCGATACACAGTACTTGCTGGGAACAGACGGGAGGGATATTTGCACTGTGTATGGCAATGGGAGCGCAATAGTGACTTTCCTTACCAGAAAACAACTCTTGCTCGTAGGACCAGAAACTGCATGTGATTCAACTCCATTTAGGACTGGGAAACAAATGCTAGCTCGCCTTACAAGAAACACACTCTGCTTTTGAGAAAAGAGCACCCTTCTACTCTACTGTGTTTCCTATGGTGTCCGAACAATGAGCTTGCTCAGAACAAAAGAACTGTGCTTTCTACACACACGGGTCATATCTAGTTCAACTCTGCTTAGGAAACAAATAAGAACAGTAGCTCCTCTTCAGTCTGATACACTGTACTTGTGGGGAACAGACGTGAGTGCTATTTGCACTGTGTATGGCATTGGAGCACAATAGTGACTCGTCTTACCAGAAAACAACTCTTGCTCGTAGGACAAAAAACTGCATGTGACTCAACTCCATTTAGGACTGGGAAACAAACGCTAGCTCGACTTACAAGAAACACACTCTGCTTTTGAGAAAAGAGCACACTTCTACTCTACTGTGTTTCCTATAGGGCCAGAACAGTGAGCTTGCTCAGAACAAAAGAACTGTGCTTCCTACACACGGGCCATATCTAGTTCAACTCTGCTTAGGAACCTGACAAGAACAGTAGCTCCTCTTCAGTCCGACACACTGTACTTGCTGGGAACAGACGTGATTGCTATTTGCACTGTGTATGTTAATGGGAGCGCAATAGTGACTTTCCTTAGCAGAAAACAACTCTTGCTCGTAGGAACACAAACTGCATGTGATTCAACGCCATTTAGGACTGGGAAACAAATGCTAGCTTGCCTTACAAGAAACACTCTCTGCTTTTTAGAAAAGAGCACTCTTCTACTCTACTGTGTTTCCTATGGGTTCCAAACAGTGAGCTTGCTCAGAACAAAAGAACTGTGCTTCCTACACACATGGACCATATCTAGTTCAACTCTGCTTAGGAAACTGACAAGAACAGTAGCTCCTATTCAGTCCAATACACTGTACATGCTGGAAACAGACACGAGTGCTATTTGCACTGTGTATGGCATTTGGAGCACAATAGTGACTCTTCTTACCAGAAAACAACTCTTGCTCATAGGACGAAAAACTGCATGTGACTCAAATCAATTTAGGACTGGGAAACAAACGCGAGCTCGCCTTAAAAGAAACACACTCTGCTTTATAGAAAAGACCACTCTTCTACTCTACTGTGTTTCCTTTTGGGTCCGAACAGTGAGCTTGTTCAGAACAAAAGAACTGTGCTTCCTACACACACGGCCATATCTAGTTCAATTCTGCTTAGGAACCTGACAAGAACAGTAGATCCTCTTCAGTCCAATATACTGTAGTTGCTGCGAACAGATGCCAGTGCTATTTGTCCTGTGTATGGCAATGGCAGCGCAATAGTGAATCTTCTTACCAGAAAACAACTCTTGCTCGTAGGACCAGAAACTGCATGTGATTCCACTCCATTTAGGACTGGGAAACAAACGCTAGCTCACCTTACAAGAAACACACTCTGCTTTAGAGAAAAGAGCACTCTTCTACTCTACTGTGTTTTCTATGGGGTCCAAACAGTGAGCTTGCTCAGAACAAAAGAACTGTGCTTCGTACACACAAGGACCATACGTAGTTCAACTCTGCTTAGGAAACTGACAAGAACAGTAGCTCCTATACCGTCCAATACACTGTACTTGCTGGGAAAAGACGCAAGTGCTATTTGCCCTGTGTATGGCAATGGGAGCGCAATAGTGACTTTCCTTACCAGAAAACAACTCTTGCTCGTAGGACCAGAAACTGCATGTGATTCAACTCCATTTAGGACTGGGAAACAAACGAAAGCTTGCCTTACAAAAACACACTCTGCTTTTGAGAAAAGAGCACTCTTCTACTCTACTGTGTTTCCTATGGGGTCCGAACAGTGAGCTTGCTCAGAACGAAAGAACTGTGCTTCCTACACACACGGCCATATCTAGTTCAATTCTGCTTAGGAACCTGACAAGAACAGTAGATCCTGTTCAGTCCAATACACTGTACTTGCTGCGAACAGACGCGGGTGCTATTTGCACTGTGTATGGCAATGTGAGCGCAATAGTGACTTTCCTTACCAGAAAACAACTCTTGCTCGTAGGACGAGAAACTGCATGTGATTCAACTCCATTTAGGACTGGGAAACAAATGCTAGCTCGCCTTACATGAAACACACTCTGCTTTTGAGAAAAGAGCACTCTTCTACTCTACTGTGTTTCCTATGGGGTCCAAAGAGTGAGCTTGCTCAGAACAAAAGAACTGTGCTTCCTACACACACGGGCCATATCTAGTTCAACTCTGCTTAGGAAACAAACAAGAACAGTAGCTCCTCTTCAGTCGAATACACTGTACTTGCGGGGAACAGACGCGAGTGCTATTTGCACTGTGTATGGCAATTGGAACACAATAGTGACTTGTCTTACCAGAAAACAACTCTTGCTCGTAGGACAAAAAACTGCATGTGACTCAACTTTATTTAGAACTGGTAAACAAACGCTAGCTCGACTTCCAAGAAAAACACTCTGCTTTTGAGAAAAGAGCACTCTTCTACTCTACTGTCTTTCCTATGTGTTCCGAAAAGTGAGCTTGCTCAAAAGAAAAAAACTGTGCTTCCTACACACACGGCAATATCTCGTTCAAGTCTGCTTAGGAACCTGACAAGAACAGTAGATCTTCTTCAGTCCAATACACTGTACTTGCTAGGAACAGACGCCAGTGCTATATGTCCTGTGTAGGGCAATGGCAGCGCAATAGTGACTCTTCTTACCAGAAAACAACTCTTGCTCGTAGGACCAGAAACTGCATGTGATTCAACTCCATTTAGGACTGGAAAACAAACGCTAGCTCGCCTTACAAGAAACACACTCTGCTTTAGAGAAAAGAGCACTCTTCTACTCTACTGTGTTTCCTATGGGGTCCAAACAGTGAGCTTGTTCAGAACAAAAGAACTATGCATCCTACACATACGGACCATATCTAGTTCAACTCTGCTTAGTAAACTGACAAGAAGAGTAGCTCCTATTCAGTCCAATACACTGTACTTGCTGGGAAAAGACGCGAGTGCTATATGTCTTGTGTAGGGCAATGGGAGCGCAATAGTGAATTTCCTTACCAGAAAACAACTCTTGTTCGTAGGACCAGAAACTGCATGTGATTCAACTCCATTTAGGACTAGGAAACAAACGCTAGCTCGCCTTACAAAAACACACTCTGCTTTTGAGAAAAGAGCACTCTTCTACTCTACTGTGTTTCCTGTAGGGCCAGAACAGTGAGCTTGCTCAGAACAAAAGAACTGTGCTTCCTACACACGGGCCAAATCTAGTTCCACTCTGGTTAGGAAACTGACAAGAACAGTAGCTCCTCTTCAGTCTGATACACTGTACTTGCTGGGAACAGACACGAGAGCTATTTGCACTATGTATGGCAAGGGGAGCGCAATAGTGACTTTCCTTACCAGAAAACAACTCTTGCTCTTAGGACCAGAAACTGCATGTGATTCAACTCCATTTAGGACTGGGAAACAAACGCTAGCTCGCCTTACAAGAAACACACTCTGCATTTGAGAAAAGAGCACTCTTCTACTCTACTGTGTTTCCTATGGTGTCCGAACAGTGAGCTTGCTCAGAACAAAAGAACTGTGCTTCCTACACACACGGCCATATCTAGTTCAATTCTGCTTAGGAACCTGACAAGAACAGTAGATCCTCTTCAGTCCAATACACTGTACTTGCTGGGAACAGACGCCAGTGCTATTTGTCCTGTGTATGGCAATGGCAGCGCAATAGTGACTCTTCTTACCATAAAACAACTCATGCTCTTAGGACTAGAAACTGTATGTGATTCAACTCCATTTAGGACTGGGAAACAAACGCTAGCTCGCCTTACAAGAAACACACACTGCTTTAGAGAAAAGAGTACTCTTCTACTCTACTGTGTTTCCTATAGGGCCAGAACAGTGAGCTTGCTCAAAACAAAATAACTGTTCTTCCTACACACGGGCCATAACTAGTTCAACTCTGCTCAGGAAACTGACACGAACAGTAGCTCCTCTTCAGTCCGATACAGACACGAGTGCTATTTGCACTGTTTATGGCAATGGGAGCGCAATAGTGACTTTCCTTACCAGAAAACAACTCTTGCTCATAGGACCAGAAACTGCATGTGATTCAACTCTATTTAGGACTAGGAAACAAACGCTAGCTCGCCTTACAAGAAACACACTCTGCTTTAGAGAAAAGAGCACTCTTCTACTCTACTGTGTTTCCTATAGGGCCAGAACAGTGAGCTTGCTGAGAACAAAAGAACTGTGCTTCCTACACACGGGCCATATCTAGTTCAACTCTGCTTAGGAACCTGACAAGAACAGTAGATCCTCTTCAGCCCAATACACTGTACTTGCTGCGAACAGATGCCAGTGCTATTTGTCCTGTATATGGCAATGGCAGCACAATAGTGACTCTTCTTACCATAAAACAACTCATGCTCTTAGGACTAGAAACTGCATGTGATTCAACTGCATTTAGGACTGGGAAACAAACGCTAGCTCGCCTTACAAGAAACACACACTGCTTTAGAGAAAAGAGCACTCTTCTACTGTACTGTGCTTCCTATAGGGCCAGAACAGTGAGCTTGCTCAAAACAAAAGAACTGTGCTTCCTAAACATGGGCCATAACTAGTTCAACTCTGCTTAGGAAACTGACAAGAACAGTAGCTCCTCTTGAGTCCGATACAGACACTAGTGCTATTTGCACTGTGTATGGCAATGGGAGCACAATAGTGACTTTCCTTACCAGAAAACAACTCTTGCTCATAGGACTAGAAACTGCATGTGATTCAACTCCATTTAGGAATGGGAAACAAGTGCTAGCTCGCCTTACATGAAACACACTCTGCTTTTGAGAAAAGAGCACTCTTCTACTCTACTGTGTTTCCTATGGGGTCCGAACAGTGAGCTTGCTCAGAACAAAAGAACTGTGCTTCCTACACACACGGGCCATATCTAGTTCAACTCTGCTTAGGAAACTGACAAGAACAGTAGCTCCTATTCAGTCCAATACACTGTACTTCCTAGAAAAGACGCGAGTGCTATTTGCCTTGTGTAGGGCAATGGAAGCTCAATAGTGACTTTCCTTACCAGAAAAAAACACTTGTTCGTAGGACCAGAAACTGCATGTGATTCAATTCCATTTAGGACTAGGAAACAAACGCTAGCTCGCCTTACAAAAACACACTCTGCTTTTGAGAAAAGAGCACTCTTCTACTCTACTGTGTTTCCTATAGGGCCAGAACAGTGAGCTTGCTCAGAACATAAGAACGGTGCTTCCTACACACACGGGCCATATCTAGTTCAACTCTGCTTAGGAAACTGACAAGAACAGTAGCTCCTATTCAGTCCGATACACTGTACTTGCTGGGAACAGACGCGAGAGCTATTTGCACTATGTATGGCAAGGGGAGCACAATAGTGACTTTCCTTACCAGAAAACAACTCTTGCTGTTAGGACCAGAAACTGCATGTGATTCAACTCCATTTAGGACTGGGAAACAAACGCTAGCTCGCCTTACAAGAAACACACTCTGCTTTTGAGAAAAGAGCACTCTTCTACTCTACTGTGTTTCCTATAGGGCCAGAACAGTGAGCTTGCTCAGAAAAAAAGAACTGTACTTCCTACACACACGGGCCATATCTAGTTCAACTCTGCTTAGGAAACTGAGAAGAACAGTAGCTCCTTTTCAGTCCAATACACTTTACTTGCAGGGAACAGACGCGAGTGCTATATGCACTGTGTATGGCAATTGGAGCAAAATAGTGACTCGTCTTACCAGAAAACAACTCTTGCTCGTAGGAGCAAAAACTGCATGTGACTCAAATCCATTTAGAACTGGGAAACAAACGCTAGCTCGCCTTACAAGAAACACACTCTGCTTTAGAGAAAAGAGCACTCTTCTACTCTACTGTGTTTCCTATGGGGTCCAAAAAGTGAGCTTGCTCAGAACAAAAGAACTGTGCTTCCTACACACACGGACCATATCTAGTTCAACTCTGCTTAGGAAACTGACAAGAACAATAGCTCCTATTCAGTCCAATACACTGTACTTGCTGGGAAAAGACGCGAGTGCTATTTGCCTTGTGTAGGGCAATGGTAGCGCAATAGTGACTTTTCTTACCAGAAAAAAACTCTTGCTCGTAGGACCAGAAACTGCATGTGATTCAACTCCATTTAGGACTAGGAAACAAACACTAGCTCGCCTTACAAAAACACACTCTACTTTTGAGAAAAGAGCACTCTTCTACTCTACTGTGTTTCCTATAGGGCCAGAACAGTGAGCTTGCTCAGAACATAACAACGGTGCTTCCTACACACACGGGCCATATCTAGTTCAACTCTGCTTAGGAAACTGACAAGAACAGTAGCTCCTCTTCAGTCCGATACACTGTACATGCTGGGAACAGACGCGAGAGCTATTTGCACTATGTATGGCAAGGGGAGCACAATAGTGACTTTCCTTACCAGAAAACAACTCTTGCTCATAGGACAAAAAACTGCATGTGACTCAACTCCATTGAGGACTGGGAAACAAACGCTAGCTCGCCTTACAGGAAACACACTCTGCTTTTGAGAAAAGAGCACTCATCTACTCTACTGTGTTTCCTATGGGGTCAGAACAGTGAGCTTGCTCAGAACAAAAGAACTGTGCTTCCTACACACACGGCCATATCTAGTTCAATTCTGCTTAGGAACCTGACAAGAACAGTAGATCCTCTTCAGTCCAAAACACTGTACTTGCTGGGAACAGACGCCAGTGCTATTTGTCCTGTGTATGGCAACGGCAACGCAATAGTGACTCTTCTTACCATAAAACAACTCTTGCTCTTAGGACAAGAAACTGCATGTGATTCCACTCCATTTAGGACTGGGAAACAAATGCTAGCTCGCCTTACAAGAAACACACTCTGCTTTAGAGAAAAGAGCACTCTTCTACTCTACTGTGTTTCCTATAGGGCCAGAACACTGAGCTTGCTCAGAACAAAACAACTGTGCTTCCTACACTCACGGGCCATATCTAGTTCAACTCTGCTAAGGAAACTGACAAGAACAGTAGATCCTCTTCAGTACAATACACTGTACTTGCGGGGAACAGACGCGAGTGCTATTTGCACTGTGTATGTCAATTGGAGCACAATAGTGACTTGTCTTACCAGAAAACAACTCTTGCTCGTAGGACAAAAAACTGCATGTGACTCAACTCCATTTATGACTGGGAAACAAACGCTAGCTCGACTTCCAAGAAACACACTCTGCTTTTAAGAAAAGAGCACTCTTCTACTCTACTGTGTTTCCTATGTGTTCCAAAAACAGAGCTTGCTCAGAACAAAAAAACTGTGCTTCCTACTCACACGGCCATATCTAGTTCAAGTCTGCTTAGGAACCTGACAAAACAGTATATCCTCTTCAATCCAATACACTGTACTTGCTGGGAACAGACGCCAGTGCTATTTGTCCTGTGTATGGCAATGGCAGCGCAATAGTGACTCTTCTTACCAGAAAAAAACTCTTGTTAGTAGGACCAGAAACTGCATGTGATTCAACTCCATTTATGACTAGGAAACAAAAGCTAGCTCGCCTTCCAAAAACACACTCTGATGTTGAGAAAAGAGCACTCTTCTACTCTACTGTTTTTCCTATAGGGCCAGAACAGTGAGCTTGCTCAGAACATAAGAACGGTGCTTCCTACACACACGGGCCATATCTAGTTGAACTTTGCTTAGGAAACTGACAAGAACAGTAGCTCCTCTTCAGTCCAATACACTGTACTTGCTGGGAACAGACGCGAGAGCTATTTGCACTATGTATGGCAAGGGGAGCACAATAGTGACTTTTTTTTTACCAGAAAAACAACTCTTGCTCTTAGGACCAGAAACTGCATGTGATTCAACTCCATTTAGGACTGGGAAACAAACGCTAGCTCGCCTTACAAGAACACACTCTGATTTTGAGAAAAGAGCACTCTTCTACTCTACTGTGTTTCCTATGGTGTCCGAAGAGTGAGCTTGCTCAGAACAAAAGAACTGTGCTTCCTACACACACGGCCATATCTAGTTCAAGTCTGCTTAGGAACATGACAAGAACAGTCGATCCTCTTCAGTCCAATACACTGTACTTGCTGGGAGCAGACGCCAGTGCTCTTTGTCCTGTGTATGGCAATGGCAGTGCAATAGTGACTCTTCTTACCATAAAACAACTCTTGCTCTTAGGACTAGAAACTGCATGTGATTCAACTCCATTTAAGACTGGAAACAAACGCTAGCTGGCCTTACAAGAAACACACTCTGCTTTAGAGAAAAGAGCACTCTTCTACTCTACTGTGTTTCCTATAGGGCCAGAACAGTGAGCTTGCTCAAAACAAAAGAACTGTGCTTCCTACATATGGGCCATAACTAGTTCAACTCTGCTTAGGAAACTGACAAGAAAGTAGCTCCTCTTCAGTCCGATACACTGTACTTGCTGGGAACAGACGCGAGTGCTATTTGCACTGTGTATGGCAATGTGAGTGCAATAGTGACTTTCCTTACCAGAAAACAACTCTTGCTCGTAGGACCAGAAACTGCATGTGATTCAACTCCATTTAGGACTGGGGAACAAGTGCTAGCTCGCCTTACAAGAAACACACTCTGCTTTTGAGAAAAGAGCACTCTTCAACTCTACTGTGTTTCCTATGGTGTCCGAACAGTGAGCTTGCTCAGAACAAAAGTACTGTGCCTCCTACACACACGGGCCATATCTAGTTCAATTCTGCTTAGGAACCTGACAAGAACAGTAGATCCTCTTCAGTCCAATACACTGTACTTGCGGGGAACAGACGCGAGTGCTATTTGCACTGTGTATTTCATTGGAGCACAATAGTGACTTGTCTTACCAGAAAACAACTCTTGCTCGTAGGACAAAAAACTGCATGTGACTCAACTCCATTTAGGACTGGGAAACAAACGCTAGCTCGCCTTACAAGAAACACACTCTGCTTTTGAGAAAAGAGCACTCTTCTACTCTACTGTGTTTCCTATGTGTTCCGAACAGTGAGCTTGCTCAGAACAAAAAAACTGTGCTTCCTACACACACGGCCATATCTAGTTACAAGTCTGCTTAGGAACCTGACAAGACATTAGATCCTCTTCAGTCCAATACACTGTACTTGCTGGGAACAGACGCCAGTGCTATTTGCACTGTGTATGCAATTGGAGCACAATAGTGACTCGTCTTACCAGAAAAAAACTCTTGCTCGTAGGACAAAAAAATTGCATGTGACTCAACCTCCATTTAGGACTGGGAAACAAACGCTAGCTCGCCTTACAAGAAACACACTCTGCTTTAGAGAAAAGAGCACTCTTCTACTCTACTGTGTTTCCTATGGTGTCCGAACAGTGACCTTGCTCAGAACAAAAGAACTGTGCTTCCTACACACACGGCCATATCTAGTTCAACTCTGCTTAGGAAACTGACAAGAACACTAGATCCTCTTCAGTCCAATACACTGTACTTTCTGGGAACAGACGCCAGTGCTGTTTGTCCTGTGTATGGCAGTTGCAGCGCAATAGTGACTCTTCTTACCAGAAAACAACTCTTGCTTGTAGGACCAGAAACTGCATGTGATTCAACTCCATTTAGGGATGGGAAACATAAGCTAGCTCACCTTACAAGAAACACACTCTGATTTAGAGAAAAGAGCACTCTTCTACTCTACTGTGTTTCCTATAGTGCCAGAACAGTGAGCTTGCTCAGAACAAAAGAACAGTGCTTCCTACACACGGGCCATATCTAGTTCAACTCTGCTTAGGAAACTGACAAGAATAGTAGCTCCTCTTCAGTCCGATACACTGTATTTACTGGGAACAGACGCGAGTGCTATTTGCACTGTGTATGGCAATGGGAGCGCAATAGTGACTTTCCTTACCAGAAAACAACTCTTGCTCGTAAAACCAGAAACTGCATGTGATTCAACTCCATTTAGAACTGGGAAACAAATGCTAGCTCGCCTTACATGAAACACACTCTGCTTTTGAGAAAAGAGCACTCTTCTACTCTACTGTGTTTCCTATGTGTTCTGAACAGTGAGCTTGCTCAGAACAAAAAAACTGTGCTTCCTACACACACCGCCATATCTAGTTCAACTCTGCTTAGGAAACTGACAAGAACACTAGATCCTCTTCAGTCCAATACACTGTACTTGCTGGGAACAGACGCCAGTGCTATTTGTCCTGTGTATGGCAGTTGCAGTGCAATAGTGACTCTTCTTACTAGAAAACAACTCTTGCTCGTAGGACCAGAAACTGCATGTGATTCAACTCCATTTAGGACTGGGAAACAAAAGCTAGCTCACCTTACAAGAAACACACTCTGCTTTAGAGAAAAGAGCACTCTTCTACTCTACTGTGTTTCCTATGGGGTCCTAACAGTGAGCGTGCTCAGAACAAAAGAACTGTGCTTCCTACACACACGGCCATATCTAGTTCAACTGTGCTTAGGAAACTGATAAGAACAGTAGCTCCTCTTCCGTCCAATACACTGTACTTGCGGGGAACAGACGCGAGTGCTATTTGCACTGTGTATGGCAATTGGAGCACAATAGTGACTTGTCTTACCAGAAAACAACTTTTGCTCATAGGACAAAAAACTGAATGTGACTCAAATCCATTTAGGACTGGGAAACAAACGCTAGCTCGCCTTACAAGAAAGACACTCCGATTTTGAGAAAAGAGCACTCTTCTACTCTACTGTGTTTCCTATGTGTTCCGAACAGTGAGCTTGCTCAGAACAAAAAAACTGTGCTTCCTACACTCACGGGCATATCTAGTTCAAGTGCTTAGGAACCTGACAAAACAGTAGATCCTCTTCAGTCCAATACACTGTACTTGCTGGGAACAGACGCCAGTGATATTTGTCCTGTGTATGGCAATGGCAGTGCAATAGTGTCTCTTCTTACCAGAAAACAACTCTTGCTCATAGGACCAGAAACTGCATGGGATTCCACTCCATTTAGGACTGGGAAACAAACCCTAGCTCGCCTTACAAGAAACACACTCTGCTTTTGAGAAAAGAGCACTCTTCTTCTCTACTGTGTTTCCTATAGGGCCAGAACAGTGAGTTTGCTCAGAACAAAAGAACTGTGCTTCCTAAACACGGGCCATATCTAGTTCAACTCTGCTTAGGAAACTGACAAGAACAGTAGCTCCTCTTCAGTCCGATACACTGTACTTGCTGGGAACAGACGCGAGTGCTATTTGCACTGTGTATGGCAATGGGAGCGCAATAGCGACTTTCCTTACCAGAAAACAACTCTTGCTCATAGGACCAGAAACTGCATGGGATTCAACTCCATTTAGGACTGGGATACAAATGCTAGCTCGCCTTACATGAAACACACTCTGCTTTTGAGAAAAGAGCACTCTTCTACTCTACTGTGCTTCCTATAGGGCCAGAACAGTGAGCTTGCTCAGAACAAAAGAACTGTGCTTCCTACACACACGGGCCATATCTAGTTCAACTCTGCTTAGGAAACTGAGAAGAACAGTAGCTCCTCTTCAGTCCAATACACTGTACTTGCTGGGAAAAGTCGCGAGTGCTATTTGCCTTCTTCAGGGCAATCGGAGCGTAATAGAGACTTTCCTTACCAGAAAACAACTCTTGTTCATAGGACCAGAAACTGCATGTGATTCAAGTCCATTTAGGACTAGGAAACAAACGCTAGCTCGCCTTACAAAAACACACTCTGCTTTTGAGAAAAGAGCACTCTTCTACTCAACTGTGTTTCCTATGGTGTCCGAACAGTGAGCTTGCTCAGAACAAAAGAACTGTGCTTCCTACACACAGGGGTATATCTAGTTCAACTCTGCTTAGGAAACTGACAAGAACACTAGATCCTCTTCAGTCCAATAAACTGTACTTTCTGGGAACAGACGCCAGTGCTGTTTGTCCTGTGTATGGCAGTTGCAGCACAATAGTGACACTTCTTACCAGAAAACAACTCTTGCTCGTAGGACCAGAAACTGCATGTGATTCAACTCCATTTAGGACTGGGAAACAAAAGCTAGCTCACCTTACAAGAAACACACTCTGATTTAGAGAAAAGAGCACTCTTCTACTCTACTGTGTTTCCTATAGGGCCAGAGCAGTGAGATTGCTCAGAACAAAAGAACTGTGCTTCCTACACACGGGCCATATCTAGTTCAACTCTGCTTAGGAAACTGACGAGAATAGTAGCTCCTCTTCAGTCCGATACACTGTATTTGCTGGGAACAGACGCCAGTGCTATTTGCACTGTGTATGGAAAAGTGAGCGCAATAGTGACTTTCCTTACCAGAAAACAACTCTTGCTCGTAAAACCAAAAACTGCATGTGATTCAACTCCATTTAGTACTGGGAAACAAATGCTAGCTCGCCTTACAAGAAACACACTCTGCTTTTGAGAAAAGAGCACTCTTCTACTCTACTGTGTTTCCTATAGGGCCAGACAGTGAGCTTGCTCAGAACAAAAGAACTGTGCTTCCTACACACGGCCATATTTAGTTCAATTCTGCTTAGGAAACTGAGAAGAACAGTAGCTCCTCTTCAGTCCAATACACTGTACTTGCTGGGAACAGGTGGGAGGGCTATTTGCACTGTGTATGGCAATGGGAGCGCAATGTGACTTTCCTTACCAGAAAAGAACTCTTGTTCGTAGGATCAGAAACTGCATGTGATTCAACACCATTTAGGACTGGGAAACAAAAGCTAGCTCACCTTACAAGAAACACACTCTGCTTTAGAGAAAAGAGCAGTCTTCTACTCTACTGTGTTTCCTATAGGGCCAGAATAGTGAGCTTGCTCAGAACAAAAGAACTGTGCTTCCTACACATGGGCCATATCTAGTTCAACTCTGCTTAGGAAACTGACAAGAACAGTAGCTCCTCTTCAGTCCGATACACTGTACTTGCTGGGAACAGACGCGAGTGCTATTTGCACTGTGTATGGCAATGGGAGCGCAATAGTGACTTTCCTTAACAGAAAACAACTCTTGTTCGTAAGACCAGAAACTTCATGTGATTCAACTCCATTTAGGACTGGGAAACAAATGCTAGCTCGCCTTACATGAAACACACTCTGCTTTTGAGAAAAGAGCACTCTTCTACTCTACTGTGTTTCCTATAGGGCCAGAATAGTGAGCTTGCTCAGAACAAAAGAACTGTGCTTCCTACACATGGGCCATATCTAGTTCAACTCTGCTTAGGAAACTGACAAGAACAGTAGCTCCTCTTCCGTCCAATACACTGTACTTGCGGGGAACAGACGCGAGTGCTATTTGCACTGTGTTTGGCAATTGGAGCACAATAGTGACTTGTCTTACCAGAAAACAACTCTTGCTCGTAGGACAAAAAACTGCATGTGACTCAACTCCATTTAGGACTTGGAAACAAACGCTAGCTCGCGTTACAAGAAACACACTGTGCTTTTGATAAAAGAGCACTCTTCTACTCTACTGTGTTTCCTATGGGGTCTGAACAGTGAGCTTGCTCAGAACAAAAGAACTGTGCTTCCTACACACACGGCCATATCTAGTTCAATTCTGCTTAGGAACCTGACAAAAAGAGTATATCCTCTTCAGTCCAATGCACTGTACTTACTGGGAACAGACGCCAGTGCTATTTGTCCTGTGTATGGCAATGGCAGCACAATAGTGACTCTTCTTACCAGAAAACAACTCTTGCTCGTAGGACCAGAAACTGCATGTGATTCCACTCCATTTAGGACTGGGAAACAAACTCTAGCTCGCTTTACAAGAAACACACTCTGGTTTTGAGAAAAGAGCACTCTTCTACTCTACTGTGTTTCCTATAGGGCCAGAACAGTGAGCTTGCTCAGAACAAAAGAACTTTGCTTCCTACACACGGGCCATAACTAGTTCAACTCTGCTTAGGAAACTGACAAGAACAGTAGCTCCTCTTCAGTCCGATACACTGTACTTGCTGGGAACAGACGCGAGTGCTATTTGCACTGTGTATTTCAATTGGAGCACAATAGTGACTTGACTTACCAGAAAACAACTCTTGCTCGTAGGACAAAAAACTGCATGTGACTCAACTCCATTTAGGACTGGGAAAGAAATGCTAGCTCGACTTCCAAGAAACACACTCTGCTTTTGAGAAAAGAGCATTCTTCTACTCTACTGTGTTTCCTATGGGGTCCAAACTGTGAGCTTGCTCAGAACAAAAGAACTGTGCTTCCTACACGCACGGACCATATCTAGTTCAATTCTGCTTAGTAAACTGACAAGAACAGTAGCTCCTGATCAGTCCAATACACTGTACTTGCTGGGAAAAGACGCGAGTGCTATTTGCCTTGTAAAGGGCAATGGAGCACAATAGTGACTTTCCTTACCAGAAAACAACTCTTGTTCATAGGACCAGAAACTGCATGTGATTCAACTCCATTTAGGACTAGGAAACAAACGCTAGCTCGCCTTACAAAAACACACTCTGCTTTTGAGAAAAGAGCACTCTTCTACTTTACTGTGTTTCCTATGTGTTCCGAAAAGTGAGCTTGCTCAGAACAAAAAAACTGTGCTTCCTACACACGGTCATATCTAGTTCAAGTCTGCTTAGGAACCTGACAAGAACAGTAGATCTTCTTCAGTTCAATACACTGTACTTGCTGGGAACAGACGCCAGTGCTATTTGTCCTGTGTATGGCAATGGCAGCGCTATAGTGACTCTTCTACCATAAAACAACTCTTGCACGTAGGACCAGAAACTGCGTGTGATTCAACTCCATTTAGGACTGGGAAACAAACGCTAGCTCGCCTTACAAGAAACACACTCTGCTTTAGAGAAAAGAGCACTCTTCTACTCTACTCTGTTTCCTACATGGCCAGAACAGTGAGCTTGGTCAGAACAAAAGAACTCTGCTTCCTACACACGGGCCATAACTAGTTCAACTCTGCTTAGGAAACTGACAAGAACATTAGCTCCTCTTCAGTCCAAAACACTGTACTTGCTGGGAACAGACGCGAGTGCTATTTGCACTGTGTATGGCAATGGGAGCGCAATAGTGACTTTCCTTACCAGAAAACAACTCTTGCTCATAGGACCAGAAACTGCATGGGATTCAACCCCATTTAGGACTGGGATACAAATGCTAGCTAGCCTTCCATGAAACACACTCTGCTTTTGAGAAAAGAGCACTCTTCTACTCTACTGTGCTTCCTATGGGGTCCGAACTGTGAGCTTGCTCAGAACAAAAGAACTGTGCTTCCTACACACACGGGCCATATCTAGTTCAACTCTGCTTAGGAAACTGAGAAGAACAGTAGCTCCTCTTCAGTCCAATACACTGTACTTCCGGGGAACAGACGCGAGTGCTATTTGCACTGTGTATTGCAATGGGAGCACAATATTGACTCCTCTTACCAGAAAACAGCTCTTGCTCGTAGGACAAAAAACTGCATGTGACTCAACTTCATTTAGGACTGGGAAACAAATGCTAGCTCGCCTTACAAGAAACACACTCTGCTTTTGAGAAAAGAGCACTCTTCTACTCTACTGTGTTTCCTATTGGGCCAGAACAGTGAGCTTGCTCAGAACAAAAGAAATGTGCTTCCTACACACACGGGCCATATCTAGTTCAACTCTGCTTAGGAACCTGACAAGAACAGTAGCTCCTCTTCAGTCCAATACACTGTAATTGCGGGGAACATACGCGAGTGCTACATGCACTGTGTATGGCAATTTTAGCACTATAGTGACTTGTCTTACCAGAAAACAACTCTTGCTCGTAGGACAAAAAACTGCATGTGACTCAACTCCATTTTGGACTGGGAAACAAACGCTAGCTCAACTTCCAAGAAACACACTCTGCTTTTGAGAAAAGAGCACACTTCTACTCTACTGTGTTTCCTATGTGTCACGAACAGTGAGCTTGCTCAGAACAAAAAAACTGTGCTTCCTACACACACGGGCCATATCTAGTTCAAGTCTGCTTAGGAACCTGACAAGAACAGTAGATCCTCTTCAGTCCAATACACTGTACTTGCTGGGAACAGACGCCAGTGGTATTTGTCCTGTGTATGGCAATGGCAGCGCAATAGTGACTCTTCTTACCATAAAACAACTCTTGCTCATAGGACCAGAAACTGCATGTGATTCAACTCCATTTAAGACTGGGAAACAAACTCTAGCTCGCTTTACAAGAAACACACTCTGCTTTTGAGAAAAGAGCACTCTTCTACTCTACTGTGTTTCCTATAGGGCCAGAAGAGTGAGCTTGCTCAGAACATAAGAAATGTGCTTCCTACACACGGGCCATATCTAGTTCAACTCTGCTTAGTAAACTGACAAGAAGAGTAGCTCCTCTTCAGTCCGATACACTGTACTTGCTGTGAACAGACGCGAGTGCTATTTGCACTGTGTATGGCAATGGGAGCGCAATAGTGTCTTTCCTTACCAGAAAACAACTCTTGCTCGTAGGACCAAAAACTGCATGTGATTCAACTCCATTTAGGACTGGGAAACAAACGCTAGCTCACCTTACAAGAAACACACTCTGCTTTTGAGAAAAGAGCACTCTTCTACTCTACTGTGTTTCCTATTGGGCCAGAACAGTGAGCTTGCTCAGAACAAAAGAAATGTGCTTCCTACACACACGGGCCATATCTAGTTCAACTCTGCTTAGGAACCTGACAAGAACAGTAGCTCCTCTTCAGTCCAATACACTGTAATTGCGGGGAACATACGCGAGTGCTACATGCACTGTGTATGGCAATTTTAGCACTATAGTGACTTGTCTTACCAGAAAACAACTCTTGCTCGTAGGACAAAAAACTGCATGTGACTCAACTCCATTTTGGACTGGGAAACAAACGCTAGCTCAACTTCCAAGAAACACACTCTGCTTTTGAGAAAAGAGCACACTTCTACTCTACTGTGTTTCCTATTTGTTCCGAACAGTGAGCTTGCTCAGAACAAAAAAACTGTGCTTCCTACACACACGGGCCATATCTAGTTCAAGTCTGCTTAGGAACCTGACAAGAACAGTAGATCCTCTTCAGTCCAATACACTGTACTTGCTGTGAACAGACGCCAGTGGTATTTGTCCTGTGTATGGCAATGGCAGCGCAATAGTGACTCTTCTTACCATAAAACAACTCTTGCTCATAGGACCAGAAACTGCATGTGATTCAACTCCATTTAGGACTGGGAAACAAACTCTAGCTCGCTTTACAAGACACACACTCTGCTTTTGAGAAAAGAGCACTCTTCTACTCTACTGTGTTTCCTATAGGGCCAGAAGAGTGAGCTTGCTCAGAACATAAGAAATGTGCTTCCTACACACGGGCCATATCTAGTTCAACTCTGCTTAGTAAACTGACAAGAAGAGTAGCTCCTCTTCAGTCCGATACACTGTACTTGCTGTGAACAGACGCGAGTGCTATTTGCACTGTGTATGGCAATGGGAGCGCAATAGTGTCTTTCCTTACCAGAAAACAACTCTTGCTCGTAGGACCAAAAACTGCATGTGATTCAACTCCATTAAGACTGGGAAACAAACGCTAGCTCACCTTACAAGAAACACACTCTGCTTTTGAGAAAAGGGCACTCTTCTACTCTACTGTGTTTCCTATAAGACCAAAACAGTGAGCATGCTCAGAACAAAAGAACTGTGCTTCCTACACACACGGCCTTATCTAGTTCAATTCTGCTTAGGAAACTGACAAGAGCAGTAGATCCTCTTCAGTCCAATACACTGTACATGCAGGGAATAGACGTCAGTGCTATTTGCCCTGTGTATGACAATGGGAGCGCAATAGTGACTCTTCTTACCAGAGAACAACTCTTGCTCGTAAGACCAGAAACTGCATGTGATTTAACTCCATTTAGGACTGGGAAACAAACGCTAGCTTGCCTTACAAGAAACACACTCTCCTTTTGAGAAAAGAGCACTCTTCTACTCTAATGTGTTTCCTATAGGGCCAGAAAAGTGAGCTTGCTCAGAACAAAAGAACTGTGCTTCCTACACACACCGACTATATCTCATTCAACTCTGCTTAGGAAACTGACAAGAACAGTAGCTCCTCTTCAGTCCAATACACTGTACTTGCTGGGAACAGACGCCAGTGCTATTTGTGCTGTGTATGGCAATAGGAGCGCAATAGTGACTCTTCTTTCCGTAAAACAACTCTTGCTCTTAGGAACAGAAACTGCATGAGATTCAACTCCATTTAGGACTGGGAAACAAATGCTAGCTCGCCTTACAAGAAACACACTATGCTTTTGAGAAAAGAGCACTCTTCTACTCTACTGTGTTTCCTATGGTGTCCGAACAGTGAGCTTGCTCAGAACAAAAGAACTGTGCTTCCTACACATACGGCCATATCTAGTTGAATTCTGCTTAGGAACCTGACAAGAACAGTAGATCCTCTTCAGTCCAATACACTGTACTTGCGGGGAACAGACGCGAGTGCTTTTTGCACTGTGTATGCCATTGGAGCACAATAGTGACTTGTCTTACCAGAAAACAACTCTTGCTCATAGGACAAAAAACTGCATGTGACTCAACTCCATTTAGGACTGGAAAACAAACGCTAGCTCGCCTTACAAGAAACACACTCTGCTTTTGAGAAAAGAGCACTCTTCTACTCTACTGTGTTTCCTATGTGTTCTGAACAGTGAGCTTGCTCAGAACAAAAAAACTGTGCTTCCTACACACACGGCCATATCTAGTTCAAGTCTGCTTAGGAACCTGACAAGAACAGTAGATCCTCTTCAGTCCAATACACTGTACTTGCTGGGAACAGACGCCAGTGCTATTTGTCCTGTGTATGGCAATGGCAGCGCAATAGTGACTCTTCTTACCAGAAAACAACCTTTGCTCGTAGGACCAGAAACTGCATGTGATTCAACTCCATTTAGGACTGGGAAACAAATGCTAGCTCGCCTTACATGAAACACACTCTGCTTTTGAGAAAAGAGAACTCTTCTACTCTACTGTGTTTCCTATGGGGTCCGAACAGTGAGCTTGCTCAGAACAAAAGAACTGTGCTTCCTACACACACGGGCCATATCTACTTCAACTCTGCTTAGGAAACTGACAAGAACAGTAGCTCCTCTTCAGTCCGATACACTGTATTTGCTGGGAACAGACGCGAGTGCTATTTGCACTCTGTATGGCAATGGGAGCGCAATAGTGACTTTCCTTACCAGAAAACAACTCTTGCTCGTAAAACCAGAAACTGCATGTGATTCAACTACATTTAGGACTGGGAAACAAATGCTAGCTCGCCTTACATGAAACACACTCTGCTTTTGAGAAAAGAGCACTCTTCTACTCTACTGTGTTTCCTATGGGGTCCGAACAGTGAGCTTGCTCAGAACAAAAGAACTGTGCTTCCTACACACACGGGCCATATCTAGTTCAACTGTGCTTAGGAAACTGACAAGAACAATAGCTCCTCTTCCGTCCAATACACTGTACTCTGGGAACAGACGCGAGTGCTATTTGCACTGTGTATGGCAATTGGAGCACAATAGTGACTCGTCTTACCAGAAAACAACTATTGCTCATAGGACAAAAAACTGCATGTGACTCAACTCCATTTAGGACTGGGAAACAAACGCTAGCTCGCCTTACAAGAAACACACTCTGCTTTTGAGAAAAGAGCACTCTTCTACTCTACTGTGTTTCCTATGGGGTCCGAACAGTGAGCTTGCTCAGAACAAAAGAACTGTGCTTCCTACACACGGCCATATCTAGTTCAATTCTGCTTAGGAACCTGACAAGGACAGTAGATCCTCTTCAGTCCAGTACACTGTAATTGCTGGGAACAGACACCAGTGCTGTTTGTCCTGTGTATGGCAATGGCAGCGCAATAGTGACTCTTCATACCAGAAAACAACTGTTGCTCGTGGATCAGAAACTGCATGTGATTCAACACCATTTAGGACTGGGAAACAAAAGCTAGCTCACCTTACAAGAAACACACTCTGCTTTAGAGAAAAGAGCAGTCTTCTACTCTACTGTGTTTCCTATAGGGCCAGAATAGTGAGCTTGCTCAGAACAAAAGAACTGTGCTTCCTACACATGGGTCATATCTAGTTCAACTCTGCTTAGGAAACTGACAAGAACAGTAGCTCCTCTTCAGTCCGATACACTGTACTTGCTGGGAACAAACGCGAGTGCTATTTGCACTGTGTATGGCAATGGGAGCGCAATAGTGACTTTCCTTACCAGAAAAAAACTCTTGTTCGTAAGACCAGAAACTTCATGTGATTCAACTCCATTTAGGACTGGGAAACAAATGCTAGCTCGCCTTACATGAAACACACTCTGCTTTTGAGAAAAGAGCACTCTTCTACTCTACTTTGTTTCCTATAGAGCCAGAATAGTGAGCTTGCTCAGAACAAAAGAACTGTGCTTCCTATACATGGGCCATATCTAGTTCAACTCTGCTTAGGAAACTGACAAGAACAGTAGCTCCTCTTCCGTCCAATACACTGTACTTGCGGGGAAAGGACGCGAGTGCTATTTGCACTGTGTATGGCAATTAAAGCACAATAGTGACTTGTCTTACCATAAAACAACTCTTGCTCGTAGGACCAGAAACTGCAAGTGATTCAACTCCATTTAGGACTGGGAATCAAAAGATAGCTCACCTTACAAGAAACACACTCTGCTTTAGAAAAAAGAGCACTCTTCTACTCTACTGTGTTTCCTATAGGGCCAGAACAGTGAGCTTGCTCAGAACAAAAGAACTGTGCTTCCTACACACGGGCCATATCTAGTTCAACTCTGCTTAGGAAACTGACAAGAACAGTAGCTCCTCTTCAGTCCGATACACTGTACTTGCTGGGAACAGACACCAGTGCTATTTGTCCTGTGTATGGCAATGGCAGCGCAATAGTGACTGTTCTTACCATAAAACAACTCTTGCACGTAGGACCAGAAACAGCACGTGATTCAACTCCATTTAGGACTGGGAAACAAACGCTAGCTCGCCTTACAAGAAACACACTCTGCTTTAGAGAAAAGAGCACTCTTCTACTCTACTCTGTTTCCTATAAGGCCAGAACAGTGAGCTTGGTCAGAACAAAAGAACTGTGCTTCCTACACACGGGCCATAACTAGTTCAACTCTGCTTAGGAAACTGACAAGAACAGTAGCTCCTCTTCATTCCGAAACACTGTACTTGCTGGGAACAGACGCGAGTGCTATTTGCACTGTGTATGGCAATGGGAGCGCAATAGTGACTTTCCTTACCAGAAAACAACTCTTGCTCATAGGACCAGAAACTGCATGGGATTCAACTCCATTTAGGACTGGGATACAAATGCTAGCTAGCCTTCCATGAAACACACTCTGCTTTTGAGAAAAGAGCACTCTTCTACTCTACTGTGCTTCCTATGGGGTCCGAACAGTGAGCTTGCTCAGAACAAAAGAACTGTGCATCCTACACACATGGGCCATATCTAGTTCAACTCTGCTTAGGAAACTGAGAAGAACAGTAGCTCCTCTTCAGTCCAATACACTGTACTTTCGGGGAACAGACGCGAGTGCTATTTGCACTGTGTAGGGCAATTGGAGCACAATATTGACTCGTCTTACCAGAAAACAGCTCTTGCTCGTAGGACAAAAAACTGCATGTGACTCAACTCCATTTAGGACTGGGATACAAATGCTAGCTCGCCTTACAAGAAACACACTCTGCTTTTGAGAAAAGAGCACTCTTCTACTCTACTGTGTTTCCTATTGGGTCTGAACAGTGAGCTTGCTCAGAACAAAAGAACTGTGCTTCCTACACACACGGCCATAACTAGTTCAATTCTGCTTAGGAACCTGACAAGAACAGTAGATCCTCTTCAGTCCAATACACTGTACTTGCTGGGAACAGACAGGAGGGCTATTTGCACTGTGTATGGCAATGGGATCGCAATAGTTACTTTCCTTACCAGAAAACAACTCTTGCTCCTAGGACCAGAAACTGCATGTGACTCAACTCCATTTAGGACTGGGAAACAAACGCTAGCTCGCCTTAGAAAAAACACACTCTGCTTTTGAGAAAAGAGCAATCTTCTACTCTACTGTGCTTCCTATGGGGTCCGAACAGTGAGCCTGCTCAGAACAAAAGATCTGTGCTTCCTACATACACGACCATATCTAGTTCAATTCTGCTTAGGAACCTGACAAGAACAGTAGATCCTCTTCAGTCCAATACACTGTACTTGCTGGGAACAGACGCCAGTGCTATTTGTCCTGTGTATGGCAATGGCAGCACAATAGTGACTCTTCTTACTATAAAACAACTCTTGCTCGTAGGACCAGAAACTGCATGTGATTCAACTCCACTTAGGACTGGGAAACAAAAGCTAGTTCACCTTACAAGAAACACACTCTGCTTTTGTGGAAAGAGCACTCTTCTACTCTACTGTGTTTCCTATAGGGCCAGAACAGTGAGCTTGCTCAGAACAAAGAACTGTGCTTCCTACACGCACGGACCATATCTAGTTCCATTCTGCTTAGTAAACTGACAAGAACAGTAGCTCCTTTTCAGTCCAATACACTGTACTTGCTGGGAAAAGTCGCGAGTGCTATTTGCCTTCTTAAGGGCAATGGGAGCGCAATAGAGACTTTCCTTACCAGAAAACAACTCTTGTTCATAGGACCAGAAACTGCATGTGATTCAAGTCCATTTAGGACTAGGAAACAAACGCTAGCTCACCTTACAAAAACACACCCTGCTTTTGAGAAAAGAGCACTCTTCTACTCAACTGTGTTTCTTATGTGTTCCGAAAAGTGAGCTTGCTCAGAACAAAAGAACTGTGCTTCCTACACACACGGCCATATCTAGTTCAATTCTGCTTAGGAACCTGACAAGAACAGTAGATCCTCTTCAGTCCAATACACTGTACTTGCTGGGAACAGACACCAGTGATTTTTGTCCTATGTATGGCAATGGTAGCACAATAGTGTCTCTTCTTACCAGAAAACAACTCTTGCTCGTAGGACTAGAAACTGCATGTGATTCAACTCCATTTAGGACTGGGAAACAAACGCTAGATCGCCTTACAAGAAACACACTCTGCTTTAGAGAAAAGAGCACTCTTCCACTCTACTGTGTTTCCTATAGGGCCAGAACAGTGAGCTTGCTCAGAACAAAAGAACTGTGCTTCCTACACACGGGCCATAACTAGTTCAACTCTGCTTAAGAAATTGACAAGAACAGCAGCTCCTCTTCAGTCCGATACACTGTACTTGCTGGGAACAGACGCGAGTGCTATTTGCACTGTGTATGGCAATGGGAGCGCAATAGTAACTTTCCTTACCAGAAAACAACTCTTGATCGTAGGACCAGAAGCTGCATGTGATCAACTCCATTTAGGACTGGGAAACAAATGCTAGCTCGCCTTACATGAAACACACTCTGCTTTTGAGAAAAGAGCACTCTTCTACTCTACTGTGTTTCCTATGGTGTCCGAACAGTGAGCTTGCTCAGAACAAAAGAACTGTGCTTCCTACACACACGGCCATATCTAGTTCAACTCTGCTTAGGAAACTGACAAGAACACTAGATCCTCTTCAGTCCAATATACTGTACTTTCTGAGAACAGACGCCAGTGCTGTTTGTCCTGTGTATGGCAGTTGCAGCGCAATAGTGACACTTCTTACCAGAAAACAACTCTTGCTCGTAGGACCAGAAACTGCATGTGATTCAACGCCATTTAGGACTGGGAAACAAAAGCTAGCTCACCTTACAAGAAACACACTATGATTTAGAGAAAAGAGCACTCTTCTACTCTACTGTGTTTCCTATAGGGCCAGAGCAGTGAGATTGCTCAGAACAAAAGAACTGTGCTTCCTACACACGGGCCATATCTAGTTCAACTCTGCTTAGGAGACTGACAAGAATAGTAGCTCCTCTTCAGTCCGATACACTGTATTTGCTGGGAACAGACGCGAGTGCTATTTGCACTGTGTATGGCAATGGGAGCGCAATAGTGACTTTCCTTACCAGAAAACAACTCTTGCTCGTAAAACCAAAAACTGCATGTGATTCAACTCCATTTAGTACTTTGAAACAAATGCTAGCTCGCCTTACAAGAAACACACTCTGCTTTTGAGAAAAGAGCACTCTTCTACTCTACTGTGTTTCCTATGGGGTCCGAACAGTGAGCTTGCTCAGAACAAAAGAACTGTGCTACCTACACACACGGCCATATCTAGTTCAACTGTGCTTAGGAAACTGACAAGAACAGTAGCTCCTCTTCTGTCCAATACACTGTATTGCGGGGAACAGACTCGAGTGCTATTTGCACTGTGTATGGCAATTGGAGCACAATAGTGACTCGTCTTACCAGAAAACAACTATTGCTCATAGGACAAAAAACTGCATGTGACTCAACTCCATTTAGGACTGGGAAACAAACGCTAGCTCGCCTTACAAGAAACACACTCTGCTTTTGAGAAAAGAGCACTCTTCTACTCTACTGTGTTTCCTATAGGGCCTGAACATTGAGCTTGCTCAGAACAAAAGAACTGTGCTTCCTACACACGGCCATATCTAGTTCAATTCTGCTTAGGAACCTGACAAGGACAGTAGATCCTCTTCAGTCCAGTACACTGTAATTGCTGGGAACAGACACCAGTGCTGTTTGTCCTGTGTATGGCAATGGCAGTGCAATAGTGACTCTTCATACCAGAAAACAACTCTTGTTCGTAAGATCAGAAACTGCATGTGATTCAACACCATTTAGGACTGGGATACAAAAGCTAGCTCACCTTACAAGAAACACACTCTGCTTTAGAGAAAAGAGCAGTGTTCTACTCTACTGTGTTTCCTATAGGGCCAGAATAGTGAGCTTGCTAAGAACATAAGAACTGTGCTTCCTACACATGGGCCATATCTAGTTCAAATCTGCTTAGGAAACTGACAAGAACAGTAGCTCCTCTTCAGTCCGATACACTGTACTTGCTGGGAACAGACGCGAGTGCTATTTGCACTGTGTATGGCAATGGGAGCGCAATAGTGACTTTCCTTAACAGAAAACAACTCTTGTTCGTAAGACCAGAAACTTCATGTGATTCAACTCCATTTAGGGCTGGAAAACAAATGCTAGCTCGCCTTACATGAAACACACTCTGCTTGAGAAAAGAGCACTCTTCTACTCTACTGTGTTTCCTATAGGGCCAGAATAGTGAGCTTGCTCAGAACAAAAGAACTGTGCTTCCTACACATGGGCCATATCTAGTTCAACTCTGCTTAGGAAACTGACAAGAACAGTAGCTCCTCTTCCGTCCAATACAGTGTACTTGCGGGGAACAGACGCGAGTGCTATTTGCACTGTGTATGGCAATTGGAGCACAATAGTGACTTGTCTTACCAGAAAACAACTCTTGCTCGTAGGACAAAAAAGTGCATGTGACTCAACTCCATTTAGGACTTGGAAACAAACGCTAGCTCGCCTTACAAGAAACACACTGTGCTTTTGAGAAAAGAGCACTCTTCTACTCTACTGTGTTTCCTATGGGGTCCGAACAGTGAGCTTGCTCAGAACAAAAGAACTGTGCTTCCTACACACACGGCCATATCTAGTTCAATTCTGCTTAGGAACCTGACAAAAAGAGTATATCCTCTTCAGTCCAATGCACTGTACTTACTGGGAACAGACGCCAATGCTATTTGTCCTGTGTATGGCAATGGCAGCACAATAGTGACTCTTCTTACCATAAAACAACTCTTGCTCATAGGACCAGAAACTGCAAGTGTTTCAACTCCATTTAGGACTGGGAAACAAAAGGTCGCTCACCTTACAACAAACACACTCTGCTTTTGAGAAAAGAGCACTCTTCTACTCTACTGTGTTTCCTATGGGGTCCGAACAGTGAGCTTGCTCAGAACAAAAGAACTATGCTTCCTACACACACGTGCCATATCTAGTTCAACTCTGCTTAGGAAACTGACAAGAACAGTAGCTCCTCTTCAGTCCAATACACTTTACTTGCGGGGAACAGACGTGAGTGGTATTTGCACTGTGTATGGCAATTGGAGCACAATAGTGACTCGTCTTACCAGAAAACAACTCTTGCTTGTAGGACCAAAAACTGCATGTGACTCAACTCCATTTAGGAGTGGGAAACAAACGCTAGCTCGCCTTACAAGAAACACACTCTGCTTTTGAGAAAAGAGCACTCTTCTACTCTACTGTGCTTCCTATTGAGTCCGAACACTGAACTTGCTCAGAACAAAAGAACTGTGCTTCCTACACACACGGCCATATCTAGTTCTATTCTGCTTAGGAACCTGACAAGAAAAGTAGATCCTCTTCAGTCCAATACACTGTACTTGCTGGGAACAGACGCCAGTGCTATTTGCACTGTGTATGGCAATGGGAGCGCAATGTGACTTTCCTTACCAGAAAACAACTCTTGCTCATAGGACCAGAAACTGCATGTGATTCAACTCCATTTAGGACTGGGAAACAAATGCTAGCTCGCCTTACATGAAACACACTCTGCTTTTGAGAAAAGAGCACTCTTCTACTCTACTGTGTTTCCTATGGGGTCCAAACAGTGAGCTTGCTCAGAACAAAAGAACTGTGCTTCCTACACATGGGCCATATCTAGTTCAACTCTGCATAGGAAACTGACAAGAACAGTAGCTCTTCTTCAGTCCGATACACTGTACTTTCTGGGAACAGACGCGAGTGCTATTTGCACTGTGTATGGCAATGGGAGCACAATAGTGACTTTCCTTACCAGAAAACAACTCTTGGTCGTAGTACCAGAAACTGCATGTGATTCAACTCCATTTAGGACTGGGAAACAAATGTTAGCTCGCCTTACATGAAACACATTCTGCATTTGAGAAAAGAGCACTCTTCTACTCTACTGTGTTTCCTATGGGGTCCGAACAGTGAGCTTGCTCAGAACAAAAGAACTATGCTTCCTACACACACGAGCCATATCTAGTTCAACTCTGCTTAGGAAACTGAGAAGAACAGTAGCTCCTCTTCAGTCCAATACACTTTACTTGCGGGGAACAGACGCGAGTGCTATTTGAACTGTGTATGGCAATTGGAGCACAATAGTGACTCGTCTTACCAGAAAACAACTCTTGCTCGTAGGACCAAAAACTGCATGTGACTCAACTCCATTTAGGACTGGGAAACAAACACTAGCTCGACTTCCAAGAAACACACTCTGCTTTTGAGAAAAGAGCACTCTTCTACTCTACTGTGCTTCCTATAGTGCCAGAACAGTGAGCTTGCTCAGAACATAAGAACTGTGCTTCCTACACACACAGACCATATCTAGTTCAACTCTGCTTAGTAAACTGACAAGAACAGTAGCTCCTATTCAGTCCAATACACTGTACTTGCTGGGAAAAGACGCGAGTGCTATTTGCCTTTTGTAGGGCAATGGGAGCACAATAGTGACTTTCCTTACCATAAAACAACTCTTTCTCGTAGGACCAGAAACTCCATGTGATTCAACTCCATTTAGGTCTGGGAAACAAATGCTAGCTCGCCTTACATGAAACACACTCTGCTTTTGAGAAAAGAGCACTCTTCTACTCTACTGTGTTTCCTATGGGGTCCAAACAGTGAGCTTGCTCAGAACAAAAGAACTGTGCTTCCTACACATGGGCCATATCTAGTTCAACTCTGCATAGGAAACTGACAAGAACAGTAGCTCTTCTTCAGTCCGATACACTGTACTTTCTGGAAACAGACGCGAGTGCTATTTGCACTGTGTATGGCAATGGGAGCACAATAGTGAATTTCCTTACCAGAAAACAACTCTTGGTCTTAGTACCAGAAACTGCATGTGATTCAACTCCATTTAGGACTGGGAAACAAATGCTAGCTCGCCTTACATGAAACACACTCTGCTTTTGAGAAAAGAGCACTCTTCTACTCTACTGTGTTTCCTATGGGGTCCGAACAGTGAGCTTGCTCAGAACAAAAGAACTATGCTTCCTACACACACGAGCCATATCTAGTTCAACTCTGCTTAGGAAACTGAGAAGAACAGTAGGTCCTCTTCAGTCCAATACACTTTACTTGCGGGGAACAGACGCGAGTGCTATTTGAACTGTGTATGGCAATTGGAGCACAATAGTGACTCGTCTTACCAGAAAACAACTCTTGCTCGTAGGACCAAAAACTGCATGTGACTCAACTCCATTTAGGACTGGGAAACAAACACTAGCCCGACTTCCAAGAAACACACTCTGCTTTTGAGAAAAGAGCACTCTTCTACTCTACTGTGCTTCCTATAGTGCCAGAACAGTGAGCTTGCTCAGAACATAAGAACTGTGCTTCCTACACACACGGACCATATCTAGTTCAACTCTGCTTAGTAAACTGACAAGAACAGTAGCTCCTATTCAGTCCAATACACTGTACTTGCTGGGAAAAGACGCGAGTGCTATTTGCCTTTTGTAGGGCAATGGGAGCACAATAGTGACTTTCCTTACCATAAAACAACTCTTTCTCGTAGGACCAGAAACTCCATGTGATTCAACTCCATTTAGGTCTGGGAAACAAATGCTAGCTCGCCTTACATGAAACACACTCTGCTTTTGAGAAAAGAGCAGTCTTCTACTCTACTGTGTTTCCTATGGGGTCCGAACAGTGAGCTTGCTCAGAACAAAAGAACTGTGCTTCCTACACACAAGGGTCATATGTAGTTCAACTCTGCTTAGGAAACTGACAAGAACAGTAGCTCCTCTTCAGTCCAATACACTGTACTTGCGGGGAAGATACGCGAGTGCTATTTGTCCTGTGTATGGCAATGGCAGCGCAAAAGTGACTCTTCTTACCATAAAACAACTCTTGCTCATAGGACTAGAAACTCCATGTGATTCAACTCCATTTAGGACTGGGAAACAAATGCTAGCTCGCCTTACAAGAAGCACACTCTGCTTTAGAGAAAAGAGCACTCTTCTACTCTACTGTGTTTCCTATAGGGCCAGACAGTGAGCTTGCTCAGAACAAAAGAACTGTGCTTCCTACACACGGCCATATTTAGTTCAATTCTGCTTAGGAAACTGAGAAGAACAGTAGCTCCTCTTCAGTCCAATACACTGTACTTGCTGGGAACAGGTGGGAGGGCTATTTGCACTGTGTATGGCAATGGGAGCGCAATGTGACTTTCCTTACCAGAAAAGAACTCTTGTTCATAGGACCTGAAACTGCATGTGATTCAACTCCATTTAGGACTAGGAAACAAACGCTAGCTCGCCTTACAAGAAACACACTCCGCTTTTGAGAAAAGAGCACTCTTCTTCTCTACTGTGTTTCCTATAGGGCCAGAACAGTGACTTGCTCAGAACATAAGAACTGTGATTCCTACACACACGGGCCATATATACTTCAACTCTGCTTAGGAAACTGACAAGAACACTAGCTCCTTTTCAGTCCCATACACTGTACTGGCTGGGAACAGACGTGAGTGCTATTTGCACTGTGTATGCAATGGGAGCGCAATAGTGACTTTCCTTACCAGAAAACAACTCTTGCTCGTAGGACCAGAAACTGCATGTGATTCAACTCAATTTAGGACTTGGAAACAAATGCTAGCTCGCCTTACAAGAAACACACTCTGCCTTTGAGAAAAGAGCACTCTTCTACTCTACTGTGTTTCCTATATGGTCCAAACAGTGAGTTTGCTCAGAAAAAAAAACTGTGCTTCCTACACACACGGCCATATCTAGTTCAACTCTGCTTAGGAAACTGACAAGAACAGTAGCTCCTCCCTCAGTCCCATACACTGTACTTGCTGGGAACAGACGCGAGCGCTATTTGCACTGTGTATGGCAATGGGAGCACAATAGTGACATTCCTTACCAGAAAACAACTCTTGCTCGTAGGTCCAGAAACTGCATGTGATTCATCTCCATTTAGGACTGGGAAACAAATGCTAGCTCGCCTTACATGAAACACACTCTGCTTTTGAGAAAAGAGCACTCTTCTGCTCTACTGTGTTTCCTATGGGGTCTGAACAGTGAGCTTGCTCAGAACAAAAGAACTGTGCTTCCTACACACACGGGTCATATCTAGTTCAACTCTGCTTAGGAAACTGACAAGGACAGTAGCTCCTCTTCAGTCCAATACACTTTACTTGCGGGGAACAGACGCGAGTGCTATTTGCACTGTGTATGGCAATTGGAGCACAATAGTGACTCGTCTTACCAGAAAACAACTCTTGCTCGTAGGACAAAAAACTGCATGTGACTCAACTCCATTTAAGACTGGGAAACAAACGCTAGCTCGCCTTAAAAGAAACACACTCTGCTTTAGAGAAAAGAGCACTCTTCTACTCTACTGTGTTTCCTATAGGGCCAGAACAGTGAGCTTGCTCAGAACATAAGAACTGTGCTTCCTACACACACGGGCCATATCGAGTTCAACTCTGCTTAGGAACCTGACAAGAACAGTAGCTCCTCTTCATTCCAATACACTGTACTTGCTGGGAACAGACGCATGTGCTATTTGCACTGTGTATGGCAATGGGAGCGCAATAGTGACTTTCCTTACCAGAAAACAACTCTTGCTCGTAGGACCAGAAACTGCATGTGATCCAATCCATTTAGGACTGGAAACAAACGCAAGCTCGCCTTACAAGAAACACACTCTGCTTTTGAGAAAAGAGCACTCTTCTACTCTACTGTGCTTCCTATGGGGTCCGAACAGTGAGCTTGCTCAGAACAAAAGAACTGTGCTTCGTACACACGACGATATCTAGTTCAATTCTGTTTAGGAACCTGACAAGAACAGTAGATCTTCTTCAGTCCAATATACTGTACTTGCTGGGAACAGACGCCAGTGCTATTTGTCCTGTGTATGGCAATGGCAGCACAATAGTGACTCTTCTTACCATAAAACAACTCTTGCTCATAGGACCAGAAACTGCAAGTGTTTCAACTCCATTTAGGACTGGGAAACAAAAGGTCGCTCACCTTACAACAAACACACTCTGCTTTTGAGAAAAGAGCACTCTTCTACTCTACTGTGTTTCCTATGGGGTCCGAACAGTGAGCTTGCTCAGAACAAAAGAACTATGCTTCCTACACACACGTGCCATATCTAGTTCAACTCTGCTTAGGAAACTGACAAGAACAGTAGCTCCTCTTCAGTCCAATACACTTTACTTGCGGGGAACAGACGTGAGTGGTATTTGCACTGTGTATGGCAATTGGAGCACAATAGTGACTCGTCTTACCAGAAAACAACTCTTGCTTGTAGGACCAAAAACTGCATGTGACTCAACTCCATTTAGGACTGGGAAACAAACGCTAGCTCGCCTTCCAAGAAACACACTCTGCTTTTGAGAAAAGAGCACTCTTCTACTCTACTGTGCTTCCTAGAGTGCCAGAACAGTGAGCTTGCTCAGAAAAAAAGAACTGTGCATCCTACACACAAGGGCCATACCTAGTTCAACTCTTCTTATTAACTGAGAAGAACAGTAGCTCCTCTTCAGTCCAATACACTGTACTTGCTGAGAACAGACGGGAGGGCTATTTGCACTGTGCATGGCAATGGGAGCGCAATAGTGACTTTCTTTACCAGAAAACAACTCTTGCTTGTAGGACCAGAAACTGCATGTGATTCCACTCCATTTAGGACTGGGAAACAAATGGTAGCTCGCCTTACAAGAAACACACTCTGCTTTAGAGAAAAGAGCACTATTCTACTCTACTGTGTTTCCTATGGGGTCCAAACAGTGAGCTTGCTCTGAACAAAAGAACTGTGCTTCCTACACACACGGACCATATCTAGTTCAACTCTGCTTAGTAAATTGACAAGAAAGGTAGCTCCTATTCAGTCAAATACACTGTACTTGCTGGGAAAAGACGCGAGTGCTATTTGCCTTGTGTAGGGCAATGGGAGCACAATAGTGACTTTCCTTACCATAAAACAACTCTTGCTCGTAGGACCAGAAACTCCATGTGATTCAACTCCATTTAGGTCTGGGAAACAAATGCTAGTTCGCCTTACATGAAACACACTCTGCTTTTGAGAAAAGAGCACTCTTCTACTCTACTGTGTCTCCTATGGGGTCCGAACAGTGAGCTTGCTCAGAACAAAAGAACTGTGCTTCCTACACACAAGGGCCATATCTAGTTCAACTCTGCTTAGGAAACTGACAAGAACAGTAGCTCCTCTTCAGTCCAATACACTGTACTTGCGGGGAAGAGACGCGAGTGCTATTTGCACTGTGTATGGTAATTGGAGCACAATAGTGACTCGTCTTACCAGAAAACACATCTTGCTCGTAAGACAAAAAACTGCATGTGACTCAACTCCATTTAGGACTGGGAAACAAACGCTAGCTCACCTTATAAGAAACACACTCTGCTTTTGAGAAAAGAGCACTCTTCTACTCTACTGTGCTTCCTATTGAGTCCGAACACTGAACTTGCTCAGAACAAAAGAACTGTGCTTCCTACACACACGGCCATATCTAGTTCTATTCTGCTTAGGAACCTGACAAGAAAAGTAGATCCTCTTCAGTCCAATACACTGTACTTGCTGGGAACAGACGCCAGTGCTATTTGCACTGTGTATGGCAATGGGAGCGCAATGTGACTTTCCTTACCAGAAAACAACTCTTGCTCATAGGACCAGAAACTGCATGTGATTCAACTCCATTTAGGACTGGGAAACAAATGCTAGCTCGCCTTACATGAAACACACTCTGCTTTTGAGAAAAGAGCACTCTTCTACTCTACTGTGTTTCCTATGGGGTCCAAACAGTGAGCTTGCTCAGAACAAAAGAACTGTGCTTCCTACACATGGGCCATATCTAGTTCAACTCTGCATAGGAAACTGACAAGAACAGTAGCTCTTCTTCAGTCCGATACACTGTACTTTCTGGGAACAGACGCGAGTGCTATTTGCACTGTGTATGGCAATGGGAGCACAATAGTGACTTTCCTTACCAGAAAACAACTCTTGGTCGTAGTACCAGAAACTGCATGTGATTCAACTCCATTTAGGACTGGGAAACAAATGCTAGCTCGCCTTACATGAAACACATTCTGCATTTGAGAAAAGAGCACTCTTCTACTCTACTGTGTTTCCTATGGGGTCCGAACAGTGAGCTTGCTCAGAACAAAAGAACTATGCTTCCTACACACACGAGCCATATCTAGTTCAACTCTGCTTAGGAAACTGAGAAGAACAGTAGCTCCTCTTCAGTCCAATACACTTTACTTGCGGGGAACAGACGCGAGTGCTATTTGAACTGTGTATGGCAATTGGAGCACAATAGTGACTCGTCTTACCAGAAAACAACTCTTGCTCGTAGGACCAAAAACTGCATGTGACTCAACTCCATTTAGGACTGGGAAACAAACACTAGCTCGACTTCCAAGAAACACACTCTGCTTTTGAGAAAAGAGCACTCTTCTACTCTACTGTGCTTTCTATAGTGCCAGAACAGTGAGCTTGCTCAGAACATAAGAACTGTGCTTCCTACACACACGGACCATATCTAGTTCAACTCTGCTTAGCAAACTGACAAGAACAGTAGCTCCTATTCAGTCCAATACACTGTACTTGCTGGGAAAAGACGCGAGTGCTATTTGCCTTTTGTAGGGCAATGGGAGCACAATAGTGACTTTCCTTACCATAAAACAACTCTTTCTCGTAGGACCAGAAACTCCATGTGATTCAACTCCATTTAGGTCTGGGAAACAAATGCTAGCTCGCCTTACATGAAACACACTCTGCTTTTGAGAAAAGAGCACTCTTCTACTCTACTGTGTTTCCTATGGGGTCCAAACAGTGAGCTTGCTCAGAACAAAAGAACTGTGCTTCCTACACATGGGCCATATCTAGTTCAACTCTGCATAGGAAACTGACAAGAACAGTAGCTCTTCTTCAGTCCGATACACTGTACTTTCTGGGAACAGACGCGAGTGCTATTTGCACTGTGTATGGCAATGGGAGCACAATAGTGACTTTCCTTACCAGAAAACAACTCTTGGTCGTAGTACCAGAAACTGCATGTGATTCAACTCCATTTAGGACTGGGAAACAAATGCTAGCTCGCCTTACATGAAACACACTCTGCTTTTGAGAAAAGAGCACTCTTCTACTCTACTGTGTTTCCTATGGGGTCCGAACAGTGAGCTTGCTCAGAACAAAAGAACTATGCTTCCTACACACACGAGCCATATCTAGTTCAACTCTGCTTAGGAAACTGAGAAGAACAGTAGCTCCTCTTCAGTCCAATACACTTTACTTGCGGGGAACAGACGCGAGTGCTATTTTAACTGTGTATGGCAATTGGAGCACAATAGTGACTCGCCTTACCAGAAAACAACTCTTGCTCGTAGGACCAAAAACTGCATGTGACTCAACTCCATTTAGGACTGGGAAACAAACACTAGCCCGACTTCCAAGAAACACACTCTGCTTTTGAGAAAAGAGCACTCTTCTACTCTACTGTGCTTCCTATAGTGCCAGAACAGTGAGCTTGCTCAGAACATAAGAACTGTGCTTCCTACACACACGGACCATATCTAGTTCAACTCTGCTTAGTAAACTGACAAGAACAGTAGCTCCTATTCAGTCCAATACACTGTACTTGCTGGGAAAAGACGCGAGTGCTATTTGCCTTTTGTAGGGCAATGGGAGCACAATAGTGACTTTCCTTACCATAAAACAACTCTTGCTCGTAGGACCAGAAATTCCATGTGATTCAACTCCATTTAGGTCTGGGAAACAAATGCTAGCTCGCCTTACATGAAACACACTCTGCTTTTGAGAAAAGAGCAGTCTTCTACTCTACTGTGTTTCCTATGGGGTCCGAACAGTGAGCTTGCTCAGAACAAAAGAACTGTGCTTCCTACACACAAGGGTCATATGTAGTTCAACTCTGCTTAGGAAACTGACAAGAACAGTAGCTCCTCTTCAGTCCAATACACTGTACTTGCGGGGAAGATACGCGAGTGCTATTTGTCCTGTGTATGGCAATGGCAGCGCAAAAGTGACTCTTCTTACCATAAAACAACTCTTGCTCATAGGACTAGAAACTCCATGTGATTCAACTCCATTTAGGACTGGGAAACAAACGCTAGCTCGCCTTACAAGAAGCACACTCTGCTTTAGAGAAAAGAGCACTCTTCTACTCTACTGTGTTTCCTATAGGGCCAGACAGTGAGCTTGCTCAGAACAAAAGAACTGTGCTTCCTACACACGGCCATATTTAGTTCAATTCTGCTTAGGAAACTGAGAAGAACAGTAGCTCCTCTTCAGTCCAATACACTGTACTTGCTGGGAACAGGTGGGAGGGCTATTTGCACTGTGTATGGCAATGGGAGCGCAATGTGACTTTCCTTACCAGAAAAGAACTCTTGTTCATAGGACCTGAAACTGCATGTGATTCAACTCCATTTAGGATTAGGAAACAAACGCTAGCTCGCCTTACAAGAAACACACTCCGCTTTTGAGAAAAGAGCACTCTTCTTCTCTACTGTGTTTCCTATAGGGCCAGAACAGTGACTTGCTCAGAACATAAGAACTGTGATTCCTACACACACGGGCCATATATACTTCAACTCTGCTTAGGAAACTGACAAGAACACTAGCTCCTTTTCAGTCCCATACACTGTACTGGCTGGGAACAGACGTGAGTGCTATTTGCACTGTGTATGCAATGGGAGCGCAATAGTGACTTTCCTTACCAGAAAACAACTCTTGCTCGTAGGACCAGAAACTGCATGTGATTCAACTCAATTTAGGACTTGGAAACAAATGCTAGCTCGCCTTACAAGAAACACACTCTGCCTTTGAGAAAAGAGCACTCTTCTACTCTACTGTGTTTCCTATATGGTCCAAACAGTGAGTTTGCTCAGAAAAAAAAACTGTGCTTCCTACACACACGGCCATATCTAGTTCAACTCTGCTTAGGAAACTGACAAGAAGAGTAGCTCCTCCCTCAGTCCCATACACTGTACTTGCTGGGAACAGACGCGAGCGCTATTTGCACTGTGTATGGCAATGGGAGCACAATAGTGACATTCCTTACCAGAAAACAACTCTTGCTCGTAGGACCAGAAACTGCATGTGATTCATCTCCATTTAGGACTGGGAAACAAATGCTAGCTCGCATTACATGAAACACACTCTGCTTTTGAGAAAAGAGCACTCTTCTACTCTACTGTGTTTCCTATGGGGTCCGAACAGTGAGCTTGCTCAGAGCAAAAGAACTGTGCTTCCTACACACATGGGCCATATCTAGTTCAACTCTGTTTAGGAAACTGACAAGAACAGTAGCTCCTCTTCAGTACAATACACTTTACTTGCGGGGAACAGACGCGAGTGCTATTTGCACTGTGTATGGCAATTGGAGCACAATAGTGACTCGTCTTACCAGAAAACAACTCTTGCTCGTAGGACAAAAAACTGCATGTGACTCAACTCCATTTAAGACTGGGAAACAAACGCTAGCTCGCCTTAAAAGAAACACACTCTGCTTTAGAGAAAAGAGCACTCTTCTACTCTACTGTGTTTCCTATAGGGCCAGAACAGTGAGCTTGCTCAGAACATAAGAACTGTGCTTCCTACACACACGGGCCATATCGAGTTCAACTCTGCTTAGGAACCTGACAAGAACAGTAGCTCCTCTTCATTCCAATACACTGTACTTGCTGGGAACAGACGCATGTGCTATTTGCACTGTGTATGGCAATGGGAGCGCAATAGTGACTTTCCTTACCAGAAAACAACTCTTGCTCGTAGGACCAGAAACTGCATGTGATTCCACTCCATTTAGGACTGGAAACAAAGGCAAGCTCGCCTTACAAGAAACACACTCTGCTTTTGAGAAAAGAGCACTCTTCTACTCTACTGTGCTTCCTATGGGGTCCGAACAGTGAGCTTGCTCAGAACAAAAGAACTGTGCTTCGTACACACGACCATATCTAGTTCAATTCTGTTTAGGAACCTGAGAAGACCAGTAGATCCTCTTCAGTCCAATATACTGTACTTGCTGGGAACAGACGCCAGTGCTATTTGTCCTGTGTATGGCAATGGCAGCACAATAGTGACTCTTCTTACCATAAAACAACTCTTGCTCATAGGACCAGAAACTGCAAGTGTTTCAACTCCATTTAGGACTGGGAAACAAAAGGTAGCTCACCTTACAACAAACACACTCTGCTTTAGAGAAAAGAGCACTCTTCTACTCTACTGTGTTTCCTATGGGGTCCGAACAGTGAGCTTGCTCAGAACAAAAGAACTATGCTTCCTACACACACGTGCCATATCTAGTTCAACTCTGCTTAGGAAACTGACAAGAACAGTAGCTCCTCTTCAGTCCAATACACTTTACTTGCGGGGAACAGACGTGAGTGGTATTTGCACTGTGTATGGCAATTGGAGCACAATAGTGACTCGTCTTACCAGAAAACAACTCTTGCTCGTAGGACCAAAAACTGCATGTGACTCAACTCCATTTAGAACTGGTAAACAAACGCTAGCTCGCCTTCCAAGAAACACACTCTGCTTTTGAGAAAAGAGCACTCTTCTACACTACTGTGCTTCCTAGAGTGCCAGAACAGTGAGCTTGCTCAGAAAAAAAGAACTGTGCATCCTACACACACGGGCCATACCTAGTTCAACTCTTCATATTAACTGAGAAGAACAGTAGCTCCTCTTCAGTCCAATACACTGTACTTGCTGAGAACAGACGGGAGGGCTATTTGCACTGTCCATGGCAATGGGAGCGCAATAGTGACTTTCTTTACCAGAAAACAACTCTTGCTTGTAGGACCAGAAACTGCATGTGATTCCACTCCATTTAGGACTGGGAAACAAACGGTAGCTCGCCTTACAAGAAACACACTCTGCTTTAGAGAAAAGAGCACTCTTCTACTCTACTGTGTTTCCTATGGGGTCCAAACAGTGAGCTTGCTCTGAACAAAATAACTGTGCTTCCCACACACACGGACCATATCTACTTCAACTCTGCTTAGTAAACTGACAAGAAAGGTAGCTCCTATTCAGTCAAATACACTGTACTTGCTGGGAAAAGACGCGAGTGCTATTTGCCTTGTGTAGGGCAATGGGAGCACAATAGTGACTTTCCTTACCATAAAACAACTCTTGCTCGTAGGACCAGAAACTCCATGTGATTCAACTCCATTTAGGTCTGGGAAACAAAAGCTAGCTCGCCTTACATGAAACACACTCTGCTTTTGAGAAAAGAGCACTCTTCTACTCTACTGTGTTTCCTATGGGGTCCGAAAAGTGAGCTTGCTCAGAACAAAAGAACTGTGCTTCCTACACACAAGGGCCATATCTAGTTCAACTCTGCTTAGGAAACTGACAAGAACAGTAGCTCCTCTTCAGTCCAATACACTGTACATGCGGGGAAGAGACGCGAGTGCTATTTGCACTGTGTATGGTAATTGGAGCACAATAGTGACTCGTCTTACCAGAAAACACATCTTGCTCGTAGGACAAAAAACTGCATGTGACTCAACTCCATTTAGGACTGGGAAACAAACGCTAGCTCGCCTTACAAGAAACACACTCTGCTTTTGAGAAAAGAGCACTCTTCTACTCTACTGTGTTTCCTATGGAGTCCGAACACTGAACTTGCTCAGAACAAAAGAACTGTGCTTCCTACACACGGCCATATCTAGTTCTATTCTGCTTAGGAACCTGACAAGAACAGTAGATCCTCTTCAGTCCAATACACTGTACTTGCTGGGAACAGACGCCAGTGCTATTTGCACTGTGTAAGGCAATGGGAGCGCAATGTGACTTTCCTTACCAGAAAACAACTCTTGCTCATAGGACCAGAAACTGCATGTGATTCAACTCCATTTAGGACTGGGAAACAAACGCTAGCTAGCCTTACAAGAAACACACTCTGCTTTTGATAAAAGAGCACTCTACTACTCTACTGTGTTTCCTATAGGGTCCGAACAGTGAGCTTGCTCAGAACAAAAGAACTGTGCTTCCTACACACACGGCCATATCTAGTTCAAGTCTGCTTAGGAACCTGACAAGAACAGTAGATCCTCTTCAGTCCAATACACTGTACTTGCTGGGAACAGATGCCAGTGCTATTTGTCCTGTGTATGGCAATGGCAGCGCAATAGTGACTCTTCTTACCAGAAAACAACTCTTGCTCGTGGACCAGAAACTGTATGTGATTCAACTCCATTTAGGACTGGGAAACAAACTCTAGCTCGCTTTACAAGAAACACACTCTGCTTTTGAGAAAAGAGCACTCTTCTACTCTACTGTGTTTCCCATAGGGCCAGAACAGTGAGCTTGCTCAGATAAAAAGAACTGTGCTTCCTACACACACGGGCCATATCTAGTTCAACTCTGCTTAGAAATCTGAGAAGAACAATAGCGCCTCTTCAGTCCCATGCACTGCACTTGCTGGGAACAGACGCCAGTGCTATTTGAACTGTGTATGCAATGGGAGCGCAATAGTGACTTTCCTTACCAGAAAACAACTCTTGCTCGTAGAACCAGAAACTGCATGTGATTCAACTCCATTTAGGACTGGGAAACAAATGCTAGCTCGCCTTACAAGAAACACACTCTGCTTTTGAGAAAAGAGCACTCTTCTACTCTACTGTGTTTCCTATAGGGTCCGAAAAGTGAGCTTGCTCAGAAAAAAAAACTGTGCTTCCTACACACACGGGCCATATCTAGTTCAACTCTGCTTAGGAAACTGACAAGAACAGTAGCTCCTCCCTCAGTCCCATACACTGTACTTGCTGGGAACAGACGCGAGTGCTATTTGCACTGTGTATGGCAATGGGAGCACAATAGTGACATTCCTAACCAGAAAACAACTCTTGCTCGTAGGACCAGAAACTGCATGTGATTCATCTCCATTTAGGACTGGGAAACAAATGCTAGCTCGCCTTACATGAAACACACTCTGCTTTTGAGAAAAGAGCACTCTTCTACTCTACTGTGTTTCCTATGGGGTCCGAACAGTGAGCTTGCTCAGAACAAAAGAACTGTGCTTCCTACACACGGGCCATATCTAGTTCAACTCTGATTAGGAAACTGACAAGAACAGTAGCTCCTCCTCAGTCCAATACACTTTACTTACGAGGAAGAGACGCGAGTGCTATTTGCACTGTGTATGGCATTTGGAGCACAATAGTGACTCGTCTTACCAGAAAACAACTCCTGCTCGTAGGACAAAAAACTGCATGTGACTCAACTCCATTTAAGACTGGGAAACAAACGCTAGCTCGCCTTAAAAGAAACACACTCTGCTTTAGAGAAAAGAGCACTCTTCTTCTCTACTGTGTTTCCTATAGGGCCAGAACAGTGAGCTTGCTCAGAACATAAGAACTGTGCTTCCTACACTCATGGGCCATATCGAGTTCAACTCTGCTTAGGAACCTGACAAGAACAGTAGCTCCTCTTCATTCCAATACACTGTACTTGCTGGGAACAGACGCATTTGCTATTTGCACTGTGTATGGCAATGGGAGCTCAGTAGTGACTTTCCTTACCAGAAAACAACTCTTGCTCGTAGGACCAGAAACTGCATGTGATTCCACTCCATTTAGGATTGGAAACAAACGCAAGCTCGCCTTACAAGAAACACACTCTGCTTTTGAGAAAAGAGCACTCTTCTACTCTACTGTGCTTCCTATGGGGTCCGAACAGTGAGCTTGCTCAGAACAAAAGAACTGTGCTTCGTACACACGACCATATCTAGTTCAATTCTGTTTAGGAACCTGACAAGAACAGTAGATCCTATTCAGTCCAATATATTGTACTTGCTGGGAACAGACGCCAGTGCTATTTGTCCTGTGTATGGCAATGGCAGCGCAATAGTGACTCTTCTTACCAGAAAACAACTCTTGCTCGTAATACCAGATACTGCATGTGATTCAACTCCATTTAGGCCTGGGAAACTAACTCTAGCTTGCTTTACAAGAAACACACTCTGCTTTAGAGAAAAGAGCACTCTTCTTCTCTACTGTGTTTCCTATAGGGCCAGAACAGTGAGCTTGCTCCGAAAAAAAGAACTGTGCTTCCTACACACACGGGCCATATCTAGTTCAACTCTGCTTAGGAAACTGACAAGAACAGTAGCTCCTCTTCAGTCCAATACACTGTACTTGCCGGGAACAGACGCGAGGGCTATTTGCACTGTGTATGGCAATGGGAGCGCAATAGTGACTTTCTTTACCAGAAAACAACTCTTGCTCGTAGGACCAGAAACTGCATGTGATTCCACTCCATTTAGGACTGGGAAACAAACGGTAGCTCGCCTTACAAGAAACACACTCTGCTTTAGAGAAAAGAGCACTCTTCTACTCTACTGTGTTTCCTATGGGGTCCAAACAGTGAGCTTGCTCAGAACAAAAGAACTGTGCTTCCTACACACACGGACCATATCTAGTTCAACTCTGCTTAGTAAACTGACAAGAAGAGTAGCTCCTATTTAGTCCAATACACTGTACTTGCTGGGAAAAGACGCGAGTGCTATTTGCCTTGTGTAGGGCAATGGGAGCACAATAGTGACTTTCCTTACCATAAAACAACTCTTGCTCATAGGACCAGAAACTGCATGTGATTCAACTCCATTTAGTTCTGGGAAACAAATGCTAGCTCGCCTTACATGAAACACACTCTGCTTTTGAGAAAAGAGCACTCTTCTACTCTACTGTGTTTCCTATGTGTTCGGAAATGTGAGCTTGCTCAGAACAAAAAAACTGTGCTTCCTACACACACAGCCATGTCTAGTTCAAGTCTGCTTAGGAACCTGACAAGAACAGTAGATCCTCTTCAGTCCAATACACTGTACTTGCTGGGAACTGACGTTAATGCTATTTCTCCTGTGTATGGCAATGGCAGTGCAATAGTGACTCTTCTTACCAGAAAACAACTCTTGCTCGTGGACCAGAAACTGCATGTGATTCAACTCCATTTAGGACTGGGAAACAAACTCTAGCTCGCTTTACAAGAAACACACTCTGCTTTTGAGAAAAGAGCACTCTTCTACTCTACTGTGTTTCCTATAGGGCCAGAACAGTGAGCTTGCTCAGAAAAAAAGAACTGTGCTTCCTACACACAGGGGCCATATGTAGTTCAACTCTGCTTAGGAAACTGACAAGAACAGTAGCTCCTCTTCTTTCCAATACACTGTACTTGCTGGGAACAGATGGGAGGGCTATTTGCACTGTGTATGGCAATTTGAGCACAATAGTGACTTTCCTTACCAGAAAACAACTCTTGCTCGTAGGAACACAAACTGCATGTGATTCCACTCCATTTAGGACTGGGAAACAAACGCTAGCTCGCCTTAAAAGAAACACACTCTGCTTTTGAGAAAAAAGCACTCTTCTACTCTACTGTGTTTCCTATGGTGTCCGAACAGTGAGCTTGCTCAGAACAAAAAAACTGTGCTTCCTACACACACGGCCATATCTAGTTCAAGTCTGCTTAGGAACCTGACAAGAACAATAGATCCTCTTCAGCCCAATATACTGTACTTGCTGCGAACAGACGCCAGTGCTATTTGTCCTCTGTATGGCAATGGCAGCGCAATAGTGACTCTTTTTACCAGAAAACAACTCTTGCTCGTAGTACCAGAAACTGCATGGGATTCAACTCCATTTAGGACTGCGAAACAAACGCTAGCTCGCCTTACAAGTAACACACTCTGCTTTAGAGAAAAGAGCACTCTTCTGCTCTACTGTTTTTTCTATGGGGTCCAAACAGTGAGCTTGCAAAGAACAAAAGAACTGTGCTTCCTACAAACACGGATCATATCTAGTTCAACTCTGCTTAGGAAACTGACAAGAACAGTAGCACCTATCCAGTCCAATACACTGTACTTGCTGGGAACAGACACGAGTGCTATTTGCACTGTGTATGGCAATGGGAGCGCAATGTGACTTTCCTTACCAGAAAAGAACTCTTGTTCGTAGGACCTGAAACTGCATGTGATTCAACTCCATTTAGGACTAGGAAACAAACGCTAGGTCGCCTTACAAGAAACACACTCTGCTTTTGAGAAAAGAGCACTCTTCTACTCTACTGTGTTTCCTATAGGGCCAGAACAGTGAGCTTGCTCAGAACATAAGAAATGTGCTTCCTCCACACACGGGCCATATCTACTTCAACTCTGCTTAGGAAACTGACAAGAAAAGTAGCTCCTCTTCAGTCTGATACACTGTACTCGCTGGGAACAGACACGAGTGCTATTTGCACTGTGTATGGCAATGGGAGCACAATAGTGACTTTCCTTACCAGAAGACAACTCTTGCTCTTAGGACCAGAAACTGCATGTGATTCAACTCCATTTAGGACTGGGAAACAAACGCTAGCTCGCCTTACAAGAAACACACTCTGCTTTTGAGAAAAGAGCACTCTTCTACTCTACTGTGTTTCCTATGGTGTCCGAACAGTGAGCTTGCTCAGAACAAAAGAACTGTGCTTCCTACACACACGGCAATATCTAGTTCAATTCTGCTTAGGAACCTGACAAGAACAGTAGATCCTCTTCAGTCCAATACACTGTACTTGCTGGGAACAGACGCCAGTGCTATTTGTCCTGTGTATGGCAATGGTAGCGCAATAGTGACTCTTCTTACCATAAAACAACTCTTGCTCGTAGGACTAGAAACTGCATGTGATTCAACTCTATTTAGGACTGGGAAACAAAAGCTAGCTCGCCTTACAAGAAACACACTCTGCTTTAGAGAAAAGAGCACTCTTCTACTCTACTTTTTTTCCTATATGGCCATGACATTGAGCTTGGTCAGAACAAAAGAACTGTGCTTCCTACACACGGGCCATAACTAGCTCAACTCTGCTTAGGAAACTGACAAGAACAGTACCTCCTCTTCATTCCGAAAAACTGTACTTGCTGGGAACTGACGCGAGTGCTATTTGCACTGTGTATGGCAATGGGAGCGCAATAGTGACTTTCCTTACCAGAAAACAACTATTGCTCATAGAAAAAGAAACTGCATGTGATTCAACTCCATTTAGGACTAGGATACAAATGCTAGTTCGCCTTACATGAAACACACCCTGCTTTTGAGAAAAGAGCACTCTTCTACTCTACTGTGCTTCCTATGGAGTCCGAACAGTGAGCTTGCTCAGAACAAAAGAACTGTGCTTCCTACACACACCGGCCATATCTAGTTCAACTCTGCTTAGGAAACTGAGAAGAACAGTAGCTCCTCTTCAGTCCAAGACACTGTATTTTCGGGGAACAGACGTGAGTGCTATTTGTACTGTGTATGGCAATTGGAGCACAATAGTGACTAGTCTTACAAGAAAACAACTCTTGCTGGTAGGACAAAAAACTGCATGTGACTCAACTCCATTTAGGACTGGGAAACAAACGCTAGCTCGCCTTACAAGAAACACACTCTGCTTTTGAGAAAAGAGCACTCTTCAACTCTACTGTGTTTCCTTTTGGGTCTGAACAGTGAGCTTGCTCAGAACAAAAGGACTGTGCTTCCTACACACACGGCCATAACTAGTTCAATTCTGCTTAGGAACCTGACAAGAACAGTAGATCCTCTTCAGTCCAATACACTGTACTTGCTGCTAACAGACGCCAGTGCTATTTGTCCTGTGTATGGCAATGGCAGCTCAATAGTGACTCTTCTTACCAGAAAACAACTCTTGCTCGTAGGACCAGAAACTGCATGTGATTCAACTCCATTTAGGACTGGGAAACAAAAGCTAGCTCACCTTACAAGAAACACACTCTACTTTAGAGAAAAGAGCACTCTTCTACTCTACTGTGTTTCCTATAGGGCCAGAAAAGTGAGCTTGCTCAGAACATAAGAACTGTGCTTCCTACACACACGGGCCATATCTAGTTCAACTCTGCTTAGGAAACTGACAAGAACAGTAGCTCCTCTTCAGTCCGATACACTGTACTTGTGGGGAACAGAAGCGAGTGATATTTGCACTGTGTATGGCAATTGGAGCACAGTAGTGACTTGTCTTACCAGAAAACAACTCTTGCTCGTTGGACAAAAAACTGCATGTGACTCAACTCCATTTAGGACTGGGAAACAAACACTAGCTCACCTTACAAGAAACACACTCTGCTTTTGAGAAAAGAGCACTCTTCTACTCTACTGTGTTTCCTATGCGTTCCGAACAGTGAGCTTGCTCAGAACAAAAAAACTGTGCTTCCTACACACACGGCCATATCTAGTTCAACTCTGCTTAGGAAACTGCCAAGAACAGTATACCCTCCACTCAAATACACTGCACATGCTGCGAACAGGCACCAGTGCTATTTGCCCTGTGTATGACAATGGGAGCGCAATAGAGACTCTTCTTACCGGAAAACAACTCTTGCTCGTAGGACCAGAAACTGCAAGTGACTCAACTCCATTTAGGACTGGGAAAGAAACGCTAGCTCTCCTTACAAGAAACACACTCTGCTTTAGAGAAAAGAGCACTCTTCTACTCTACTGTGTTTTCTGTAGGGCCAGAACAGTGAACCTGCTCAGAAAAAAAGAACTGTGCTTCCTACACACACGACCATATCTAGTTCAATTCTGCTTAGGAACCTGACAAGAACAGTAGATTCTCTTCAGTCCAATACACTGTACATGCTGGGAACCGACGACAATGCTATTTGCACTGTGTATGACATTGAGAGCACAATAGTGATTCTTCTTACCAGAAAATAATTCTTGCTCGTAGGACCAGAAACTGCATGGGATTCAACTCCATTTAGGACAGGGATACAAACGCCAGCTTGACTACAAGAAACACACTCTGCTTTTGAGAAAAGAGCACTCATCTACTCTACTGGGTTTCCTATGGGGTCCAAACAGTGAGCTTGCTCAGAACAAAAGAACTGAGCTTCCTACACACATGGGCCATATCTAATTCAACTTTGTTTAGGTCACTGACAAGAACAGTAGCTCCTCTTCAGTCTAATACACTGTATTTCCTGGGAACAGACGCGAGTTCTATTTGTACTCTCTATGGCAATAGGAGCGCAATAGTGACGCTTCTTACCAGAAAACAACTCTTGCTCTTAGGACCACAAACTGCATGTGACTCACCTCCATTTAGGACTGGGAAACAAACGCTGGCTCTGCTCACAAGAAACACACTCTGCTTTTGAGAAAAGAGCACTCTTCTACTCTACTGTGTTTCCTCTATGGCCAGAACAATGAGCTTGCTCAGAACAAAAGGACTGTGCTTCCTACACACACGGGCCGTATCTAATTCAATTCTGCTTAGGAAACTGATGAGAACAGTATACGCTCTTCAGTCAAATACACTGCACTTGCTGGGAACAGACACCAGTGCTATTTGCCCTGTGTATGACAAAGGGAGCGCAATAGTGACTCTTCTTACCAGAAAACAACTCTTGCTCATAGGACCAGAAACTGCATGAGACACAACTCCATTTAGGACTGGGAAAGAAACGCTAGCTTGCCTTACAAGAAACACACTCTGCTTTTGAGAAAAGAGCACTCTTCTACTCTACTGTGTTTCCTACAGGGCCAGAACAGTGAACTTGCTCAGAACAAAAGAACTGTGCTTCCTACACACAGGGGCCATATCTAGTTCAACTCTGCTTAAAAAACTGACAAGAACAGTAGCTCCTCTTCAGTCCAATACTCTGTACATGCATGGAATAGATGCCTGTGCTATTTGCACTGTTTCTGGCAATGGGAGCGCAATAGTGACTCTTCTTACCAGAAAAATCTCTTGCTCGTAGGACCAAAAACTGCACGGGATTCAATTCCATTTCTGACTGGGAAACAAACACTAGCTCGCCTTTCAATAAACACACTCTGCTTTTGAGAAAAGAGCACTCTTCTACTCTACTGTGTTTCCAATGGGGTCCAAACAGTGAGCTTGCTCAGAACAAAAGAACTGTGCTTTCTACACACATGGCCATATCTAGTTCAATTCTGTGTAGGAACCTGACAAGAACAGTAGATCCTCTTCAGTCCAATACACTGTACTTCCTGGGATCAGATGCCAGTGCTATTTGCCCTGTGTATGACAATGGGAGCGCAATAGTGACTCTTCTTACCAGAAAACAACTCTTGCTCCTAGGACCAGAAACTGCATGGGATTCAACTCCATTTAGGACTGGGAAACAAACGCTAACTCGCCTTACAAGAAACACACTCTGCTTTTGAGAAAAGACCAATCTTCTACTGTACTGTGTTTCCTATAAGGCCAGAACAGTGAACTTGCTCAGAACAAAAGAACTGTGCTTCCTACACCCGGGCCATAACTAGTTCAACTCTGCTTAGGAAACTGACAAGAACAGTAGCTCCTCTTCAGTCCAATACACTGTACTTGATGGGAACAGACGCGAGTGCTATTTGCACTGTGTATGGCAATGAGAGCACAATAGTGACTTTCCTTAACAGAAAACAACTCTTGCTCCTAGGAACACAAACTGCGTGTGATTCAACGCCATTTAGGACTGGGAAACAAACGCTAGCTCGCCTTACAAGAAACACTCTCTGCTTTTTAGAAAAGAGCACTCTTCTACTCTACTGTGTTTCCTATGGGGTCCGAAAAGTGAGCTTGCTCAGAACAAAGAACTGTGCTTCCTACACACACGGCCATATCTAGTTCAATTCTGCTTAGAAACCTGACAAGAACGGTAGATCCTCTTCATTCCAATACACTGTACTTGCTGGGAACAGATGCCAGTGCTATTTGTCCTGTGTATGGCAATGGCATCGCAATAGTGACTATTCTTACCATAAAACAACTCTTGCTCCTAGGACCAGAAACTGCATGTGATTCCACTCCATTTAGGACTGAGACACAAACGCTGGCTCACCTTACAAGAAACACTCTCTGCTTTTGAGAAAAGAGCACTCTTCTACTCTACTGTGTTTCCTATAGGGCCAGAACAGTGTACTTGCTCAGAACAAAAGAACTGTGCTTCCTACACACAGGGGCCATATCTAATTCAACTTTGCTTAGGTTACTGACAAGAACAGTAGCTCCTCTTCAGTCTAATACACTGTACTTGCTGGGAACAGACGCGAGTGCTATTTGTACTCTGTATGGCAATGGGAGCGCAATAGTGACTCTTCTTACCAGAAAACAACTCTTGCTCTTAGGACCACAAACTGCATGTGACTCAACTCCATTTAGGACTGGGAAACAAACGCTAGCTCTGCTCACAAGAAAGACACTCTGCTTTTGAGAAAAGAGCACTCTTCTACTCTACTGTGTTTCCTATAGGGCCAGAACAGTGAACTTGCTCAGAACATAATAACTGTGCTTCCTAAACACAGAGGCCATATCTAGTTCAATTCTGCATAGGAACCTGACAAGAACAGTAGATCCTCTTCAGTCCAATACACTGTACTTCCTGGGATCAGATGCCAGTGCTATTTGCCCTGTGTATGACAATGAGAGCGCAATAGTGACTTTCCTTAACAGAAAACAACTCTTGCTCCTAGGAACACAAACTGCATGTGATTCAACTCCATTTAGGCCTGGGAAACAAACGCTAGCTCGCCTTACAAGAAACACACTCTGCTTTTGAGAAAAGAGCACTCTTCTACTCTACTGTGTTTCCTATGGTCTCCGAACAGTGAGCTTGCTCAGAACAAAAGAACAGTGCTTCCTACACACACGGCCATATCTAATTCAATTCTGCTTAGGAACCTGACAAGAACAGTAGATCCTCTTCAGTCCAATACACTGTACTTGCTGGGAAAAAACGCGAGTGCTTTTTGCCCTGTGTATGGCAATGGGAGCGCAATAGTGACTTTCCTTACCAGAAAAAAACTCTTGTTCGTAGGACCAGAAACTGCATGCGATTCAACTCCATTTAGGACTAGGGAACAAACGCTAGCTCGCCTTACAAGAAACACACTCTGCTTTTGAGAAAAGAGCACTTTTCTACTCTACTGTGTTTCCTATAGGGCCAGAACAGTGAGCATGCTCAGAACATAAGAACTGTGCTTCCTACACACACGGGCCTTATCTAGTTCAACTCTGCATAGGACACTGACAAGAACAGTAGCTCCTCTTCAGTCAGATACACTGTACTTGCTGGGAACTGATGGGAGTGCTATTTGTACTGTGTATGGCAGTGTGAGCACAATAGTGACTTTCCTTACCAGAAAACAACTCTTGCTCTTAGGACCAGAAACTGCATGTGATTCAACTCCATTTAGGACTGGGAAACAAACGGTAGCTCGCCTTACAAGAAACACACTCTGCTTTTGGGAAAAGAGCACTCTTCTACTCTACTTTGTTTCCTATGGGGTCCGAACAGTGAGCTTGCTCAGAACAAAAGAACTGTGCTTCCTACACACACGGCCATATCTAGTTCAATTCTGCTTAGGAAACTGACAAGAACAGTAGCTCCTATTCAGTCCAATACACTGTACTTGCTGGGAACAGACGCCAGTGCTATTTGCACTGTGTACGGCAATTGGAGCACAATAGTGACTCGTCTTACCAGAAAACAACTCTTACTCATAGAACAAAAAACTGCATGTGACTCAACTCCATTTAGGACTGGGAAACAAACTCTAGCTCGCTTTACAAGAAACACACTCTGCTTTTGAGAAAAGAGCACTCTTCTACTCTACTGTTCTTCCTATAGGGCCAGAACAGTGAGCGTTCTCAGAAAAAAAGAACTGTGCTTCCTAAACACATGGGCCATATCTAGTTCAACTCTTCTTAGGAAACTGACAAGAACAGTAGCTCCTCTTCAGTACAATACACTGTACTTGCTGGGAACAGACGGGAGAGCTATTTGCACTCTGTATGGCAATGGGAGCGCAATAGTGACTTTCCTTACCAGAAAACAACTCTTGCTCGTAGGACCAGAAACTGCAGGTGATTCCACTCCATTTAGGAATGGGAAACAAAAGCTAGCTCGTCTTAAAAGAAACACACTCTACATTTGAGAAAAGAGCACTCTTTCTACCCTACTGTGTTTTCTATGGGGTCCGAACAGTGAGCTTGCTCAGAACAAAAAAAACTGTGCTTCCTACACACACGGCCATATCTAGTTCAACTCTGCTTAGGAACCTGACAAGAACAGTAGATCCTCTTCAGTCCAATACACTGTACTTGCTGGGAACAGACGCGAGTGCTATTTGCACAGTGTATGGCAATGGGAGCGCAATGTGACTTTCCTTACCAGAAAACAACTCTTGTTCTTAGGACCTGAAACTGCATGTGATTCAACTCCATTTAGGACTGGGAAACAAACACTAGTTCGCCTTACAAGAAACACACTCTGCATTAGAGAAAAGAGCACTCTTCTACTCTACTGTGTTTCCTATAGGGCCAGAACAGTGAGATTGCTCAGAACAAAAGAACTGTGCTTCCTACACATGGGCCATATCTAATTCAACTCTGCTTAAGAAATTGACAAGAACAGTAGCTCCTCTTCAGTCCGATACACTGTACTTTCTGGGAACCGACGCGAGTGCTACTTGCACTGTGTGTAGCAATGGGAGCACAATAGTGACTTTCCTTACCAGAAAACAACTCTTGCTCGTAGGACCAGAAACTGCATGTGATTCAACTCCATTTATGACTGGGAAACAAATGCTAGCTCGCCTTACATGAAACACACTCTGCTTTTGAGAAAAGAGCACTCTTCTGCTCTACTGTGTTTCCTATGGGGTCTGAACAGTGAGCTTGCTCAGAACAAAAGATCTGTGCTTCCTACACACACGGGCCATATCTAGTTCAACTCTGCTTAGGAAACTGACAAGAACAGTAGATCCTCTTCAGTCCAATACACTGTACTTGCTGGGAACAGACGCCAGTGCTATTTGCACTGTGTACGGCAATTGGAGCACAATAGTGACTCGTCTTACCAGAAAACAACTCTTACTCATAGAACAAAACCTGCATGTGACTCAACTCCATTTAGGACTGGGAAACAAACTCTAGCTCGTTTTACAAGAAACACACTCTGCTTTTGAGAAAAGAGCACTCTTCTACTCTACTGTGCTTCCTATAGGGCCAGAACAGTGAGCGTTCTCAGAAAAAAAGAACTGTGCTTCCTAAACACATGGGCCATATCTAGTTCAACTCTTCTTAGGAAACTGACAAGAACAGTAGCTCCTCTTCAGTACAATACACTGTACTTGCTGGGAACAGACGGGAGGGCTATTTGCACTCTGTATGGCAATGGGAGCGCAATAGTGACTTTCCTTACCAGAAAACAACTCTTGCTCATAGGACCAGAAACTGCATGTGATTCCACTCCATTTAGGAATGGGAAACAAAAGCTAGCTCGTCTTAAAAGAAACACACTCTACGTTTGAGAAAAAAGCACTCTTCTACCCTACTGTGTTTTCTATGGGGTCCGAACAGTGAGCTTGCTCAGAACAAAAAAAACTGTGCTTCCTACACACACGGCCATATCTAGTTCAACTCTGCTTAGGAACCTGACAAGAACAGTAGATCCTCTTCAGTCCAATACACTGTACTTGCTGGGAACAGACGTGAGTGCTATTTGCACAGTGTATGGCAATGGGAGCGCAATGTGACTTTCCTTACCAGAAAACAACTCTTGTTCTTAGGACCTGAAACTGCATGTGATTCAACTCCATTTAGGACTAGGAAACAAACGCTAGCTTGCCTTACAAGAAACACACTCTGCTTTTGAGAAAAGAGCACTCTTCTACTCTACTGTGTTTCCTATAGGGCCAGAACAGTGAGCTTGCTCAGAACATAAGAACTGTGCTTCCTACACACACGGCCATATCTAGTTCAACTCTACTTAGGAAACTGACAAGAACAGTAGCTCCTCTTCAGTCCCATACACTGTACTTGCTGGGAACAGATGGGAGTGCTATTTGCACTGTGTATGGCAATGGGAGCGCAATAGTGACTTTCCTTACCAGAAAACAACTCTTGCTCGTAGGACCAGAAACTGCATGTGATTCAACTCCATTTAGGACTGGGAAACAAACACTAGTTCGCCTTATAAGAAACACACTCTGCATTAGAGAAAAGAGCACTCTTCTACTCTACTGTGTTTCCTATAGGGCCAGAACAGTGAGATTGCTCAGAACAAAAGAACTGTGCTTCCTACACATGGGCCATATCTAGTTCAACTCTGCTTAAGAAATTGACAAGAACAGTAGCTCCTCTTCAGTCCGATACACTGTACTTTCTGGGAACCGACGCGAGTGCTACTTGCACTGTGTGTAGCAATGGGAGCACAATAGTGACTTTCCTTACCAGAAAACAACTCTTGCTCATAGGACCAGAAACTGCATGTGATTCAACTCCATTTATGACTGGGAAACAAATGCTAGCTCGCCTTACATGAAACACACTCTGCTTTTGAGAAAAGAGCACTCTTCTGCTCTACTGTGTTTCCTATGGGGTCTGAACAGTGAGCTTGCTCAGAACAAAAGAACTGTGCTTCCTACACACACGGGTCATATCTAGTTCAACTCTGCTTAGGAAACTGACAAGGACAGTAGCTCCTCTTCAGTCCAATACACTGTACTTGCTGGGAACAGACACATGTGCTATTTGCACTGTGTATGGCAATGGGAGCACAATAATGACTTTCCTTACCAGAAAATATTTCTTGCTCGCAGGACCAGAAACTGTCTGTGATTCAACTCCATTTAGGACTGGGAAACAAATGCTAGCTCGCCTTACAAGAAACACACTCTGCTTTAGAAAAAGAGCACTCTTCTACTCTACTGTGTTTCCTACAGGGCCAGAACAGTGAGCTTGCTCAGAACAAAAGAACTGTGCTTCCCACACACGGGCCATATCTAGTTCAACTCTGCTTAGGAAACTGTCAAGAACAGTAGATCCTCTTCAGTCCAATACACTGTACTTGCTGGGAACAGACGCCAGTGCTATTTGCACTGTGTACGGCAATTGGAGCACAATAGTGACTCGTCTTACCAGAAAACAACTCTTACTCATAGAACAAAACCTGCATGTGACTCAACTCCATTTAGGACTGGGAAACAAACTCTAGCTCGTTTTACAAGAAACACACTCTGCTTTTGAGAAAAGAGCACTCTTCTACTCTACTGTGCTTCCTATAGGGCCAGAACAGTGAGCGTTCTCAGAAAAAAAGAACTGTGCTTCCTAAACACATGGGCCATATCTAGTTCAACTCTTCTTAGGAAACTGACAAGAACAGTAGCTCCTCTTCAGTACAATACACTGTACTTGCTGGGAACAGACGGGAGGGCTATTTGCACTCTGTATGGCAATGGGAGAGCAATAGTGACTTTCCTTACCAGAAAACAACTCTTGCTCATAGGACCAGAAACTGCATGTGATTCCACTCCATTTAGGAATGGGAAACAAAAGCTAGCTCGTCTTAAAAGAAACACACTCTACGTTTGAGAAAAAAGCACTCTTCTACCCTACTGTGTTTTCTATGGGGTCCGAACAGTGAGCTTGCTCAGAACAAAAAAAACTGTGCTTCCTACACACACGGCCATATCTAGTTCAACTCTGCTTAGGAACCTGACAAGAACAGTAGATCCTCTTCAGTCCAATACACTGTACTTGCTGGGAACAGACGTGAGTGCTATTTGCACAGTGTATGGCAATGGGAGCGCAATGTGACTTTCCTTACCAGAAAACAACTCTTGTTCTTAGGACCTGAAACTGCATGTGATTCAACTCCATTTAGGACTAGGAAACAAACGCTAGCTTGCCTTACAAGAAACACACTCTGCTTTTGAGAAAAGAGCACTCTTCTACTCTACTGTGTTTCCTATAGGGCCAGAACAGTGAGCTTGCTCAGAACATAAGAACTGTGCTTCCTACACACACGGCCATATCTAGTTCAACTCTACTTAGGAAACTGACAAGAACAGTAGCTCCTCTTCAGTCCCATACACTGTACTTGCTGGGAACAGATGGGAGTGCTATTTGCACTGTGTATGGCAATGGGAGCGCAATAGTGACTTTCCTTACCAGAAAACAACTCTTGCTCGTAGGACCAGAAACTGCATGTGATTCAACTCCATTTAGGACTGGGAAACAAACACTAGTTCGCCTTACAAGAAACACACTCTGCATTAGAGAAAAGAGCACTCTTCTACTCTACTGTGTTTCCTATAGGGCCAGAACAGTGAGATTGCTCAGAACAAAAGAACTGTGCTTCCTACACATGGGCCATATCTAGTTCAACTCTGCTTAAGAAATTGACAAGAACAGTAGCTCCTCTTCAGTCCGATACACTGTACTTTCTGGGAACCGACGCGAGTGCTACTTGCACTGTGTGTAGCAATGGGAGCACAATAGTGACTTTCCTTACCAGAAAACAACTCTTGCTCATAGGACCAGAAACTGCATGTGATTCAACTCCATTTATGACTGGGAAACAAATGCTAGCTCGCCTTACATGAAACACACTCTGCTTTTGAGAAAAGAGCACTCTTCTGCTCTACTGTGTTTCCTATGGGGTCTGAACAGTGAGCTTGCTCAGAACAAAAGAACTGTGCTTCCTACACACACGGGCCATATCTAGTTCAACTCTGCTTAGGAAACTGACAAGGACAGTAGCTCCTCTTCAGTCCAATACACTGTACTTGCTGGGAACAGACACATGTGCTATTTGCACTGTGTATGGCAATGGGAACACAATAATGACTTTCCTTACCAGAAAATATTTCTTGCTCGCAGGACCAGAAACTGTCTGTGATTCAACTCCATTTAGGACTGGGAAACAAATGCTAGCTCGCCTTACAAGAAACACACTCTGCTTTAGAAAAAGAGCACTCTTCTACTCTACTGTGTTTCCTACAGGGCCAGAACAGTGAGCTTGCTCAGAACAAAAGAACTGTGCTTCCCACACACGGGCCATATCTAGTTCAACTCTGCTTAGGAAACTGACAAGAACAGTAGATCCTCTTCAGTCCAATACACTGTACTTGCTGGGAACAGACACATGTGCTATTTGCACTGTGTACGGCAATTGGAGCACAATAGTGACTCGTCTTACCAGAAAACAACTCTTACTCATAGAACAAAACCTGCATGTGACTCAACTCCATTTAGGACTGGGAAACAAACTCTAGCTCGTTTTACAAGAAACACACTCTGCTTTTGAGAAAAGAGCACTCTTCTACTCTACTGTGCTTCCTATAGGGCCAGAACAGTGAGCGTTCTCAGAAAAAAAGAACTGTGCTTCCTAAACACATGGGCCATATCTAGTTCAACTCTTCTTAGGAAACTGACAAGAACAGTAGCTCCTCTTCAGTACAATACACTGTACTTGCTGGGAACAGACGGGAGGGCTATTTGCACTCTGTATTTCAATGGGAGCGCAATAGTGACTTTCCTTACCAGAAAACAACTCTTGCTCATAGGACCAGAAACTGCATGTGATTCCACTCCATTTAGGAATGGGAAACAAAAGCTAGCTCGTCTTAAAAGAAACACACTCTACGTTTGAGAAAAAAGCACTCTTCTACCCTACTGTGTTTTCTATGGGGTCCGAACAGTGAGCTTGCTCAGAACAAAAAAAACTGTGCTTCCTACACACACGGCCATATCTAGTTCAACTCTGCTTAGGAACCTGACAAGAACAGTAGATCCTCTTCAGTCCAATACACTGTACTTGCTGGGAACAGACGTGAGTGCTATTTGCACAGTGTATGGCAATGGGAGCGCAATGTGACTTTCCTTACCAGAAAACAACTCTTGTTCTTAGGACCTGAAACTGCATGTGATTCAACTCCATTTAGGACTAGGAAACAAACGCTAGCTTGCCTTACAAGAAACACACTCTGCTTTTGAGAAAAGAGCACTCTTCTAATCTACTGTGTTTCCTATAGGGCCAGAACAGTGAGCTTGCTCAGAACATAAGAACTGTGCTTCCTACACACACGGCCATATCTAGTTCAACTCTACTTAGGAAACTGACAAGAACAGTAGCTCCTCTTCAGTCCCATACACTGTACTTGCTGGGAACAGATGGGAGTGCTATTTGCACTGTGTATGGCAATGGGAGCACAATAGTGACTTTCCTTACCAGAAAACAACTCTTGCTCGTAGGACCAGAAACTGCATGTGATTCAACTCCATTTAGGACTGGGAAACAAACACTAGTTCGCCTTACAAGAAACACACTCTGCATTAGAGAAAAGAGCACTCTTCTACTCTACTGTGTTTCCTGTAGGGCCAGAACAGTGAGATTGCTCAGAACAAAAGAACTGTGCTTCCTACACATGGGCCATATCTAGTTCAACTCTGCTTAAGAAATTGACAAGAACAGTAGCTCCTCTTCAGTCCGATACACTGTACTTTCTGGGAACCGACGCGAGTGCTACTTGCACTGTGTGTAGCAATGGGAGCACAATAGTGACTTTCCTTACCAGAAAACAACTCTTGCTCATAGGACCAGAAACTGCATGTGATTCAACTCCATTTATGACTGGGAAACAAATGCTAGCTCGCCTTACATGAAACACACTCTGCTTTTGAGAAAAGAGCACTCTTCTGCTCTACTGTGTTTCCTATGGGGTCTGAACAGTGAGCTTGCTCAGAACAAAAGAACTGTGCTTCCTACACACACGGGCCATATCTAGTTCAACTCTGCTAAGGAAACTGACAAGGACAGTAGCTCCTCTTCAGTCCAATACACTGTACTTGCTGGGAACAGACACATGTGCTATTTGCACTGTGTATGGCAATGGGAGCACAATAATGACTTTCCTTACCAGAAAATATTTCTTGCTCGCAGGACCAGAAACTGTCTGTGATTCAACTCCATTTAGGACTGGGAAACAAATGCTAGCTCGCCTTACAAGAAACACACTCTGCTTTAGAAAAAGAGCACTCTTCTACTCTACTGTGTTTCCTACAGGGCCAGAACAGTGAGCTTGCTCAGAACAAAAGAACTGTGCTTCCCACACACGGGCCATATCTAGTTCAACTCTGCTTAGGAAACTGACAAGAACAGTAGATCCTCTTCAGTCCAATACACTGTACTTGCTGGGAACAGACGCCAGTGCTATTTGCACTGTGTACGGCAATTGGAGCACAATAGTGACTCGTCTTACCAGAAAACAACTCTTACTCATAGAACAAAACCTGCATGTGACTCAACTCCATTTAGGACTGGGAAACAAACTCTAGCTCGTTTTACAAGAAACACACTCTGCTTTTGAGAAAAGAGCACTCTTCTACTCTACTGTGCTTCCTATAGGGCCAGAACAGTGAGCGTTCTCAGAAAAAAAGAACTGTGCTTCCTAAACACATGGGCCATATCTAGTTCAACTCTTCTTAGGAAACTGACAAGAACAGTAGCTCCTCTTCAGTACAATACACTGTACTTGCTGGGAACAGACGGGAGGGCTATTTGCACTCTGTATTTCAATGGGAGCGCAATAGTGACTTTCCTTACCAGAAAACAACTCTTGCTCATAGGACCAGAAACTGCATGTGATTCCACTCCATTTAGGAATGGGAAACAAAAGCTAGCTCGTCTTAAAAGAAACACACTCTACGTTTGAGAAAAAAGCACTCTTCTACCCTACTGTGTTTTCTATGGGGTCCGAACAGTGAGCTTGCTCAGAACAAAAAAAACTGTGCTTCCTACACACACGGCCATATCTAGTTCAACTCTGCTTAGGAACCTGACAAGAACAGTAGATCCTCTTCAGTCCCATACACTGTACTTGCTGGGAACAGATGGGAGTGCTATTTGCACTGTGTATGGCAATGGGAGCGCAATAGTGACTTTCCTTACCAGAAAACAACTCTTGCTCGTAGGACCAGAAACTGCATGTGATTCAACTCCATTTAGGACTGGGAAACAAACACTAGTTCGCCTTACAAGAAACACACTCTGCATTAGAGAAAAGAGCACTCTTCTACTCTACTGTGTTTCCTATAGGGCCAGAACAGTGAGATTGCTCAGAACAAAAGAACTGTGCTTCCTACACATGGGCCATATCTAGTTCAACTCTGCTTAAGAAATTGACAAGAACAGTAGCTCCTCTTCAGTCCGATACACTGTACTTTCTGGGAACCGACGCGAGTGCTACTTGCACTGTGTGTAGCAATGGGAGCACAATAGTGACTTTCCTTACCAGAAAACAACTCTTGCTCATAGGACCAGAAACTGCATGTGATTCAACTCCATTTATGACTGGGAAACAAATGCTAGCTCGCCTTACATGAAACACACTCTGCTTTTGAGAAAAGAGCACTCTTCTGCTCTACTGTGTTTCCTATGGGGTCTGAACAGTGAGCTTGCTCAGAACAAAAGAACTGTGCTTCCTACACACACGGGCCATATCTAGTTCAACTCTGCTTAGGAAACTGACAAGGACAGTAGCTCCTCTTCAGTCCAATACACTGTACTTGCTGGGAACAGACACATGTGCTATTTGCACTGTGTATGGCAATGGGAGCACAATAATGACTTTCCTTACCAGAAAATATTTCTTGCTCGCAGGACCAGAAACTGTCTGTGATTCAACTCCATTTAGGACTGGGAAACAAATGCTAGCTCGCCTTACAAGAAACACACTCTGCTTTAGAAAAAGAGCACTCTTCTACTCTACTGTGTTTCCTACAGGGCCAGAACAGTGAGCTTGCTCAGAACAAAAGAACTGTGCTTCCCACACACGGGCAATATCTAGTTCAACTCTGCTTAGGAAACTGACAAGAACAGTAGATCCTCTTCAGTCCAATACACTGTACTTGCTGGGAACAGACGCCAGTGCTATTTGCACTGTGTACGGCAATTGGAGCACAATAGTGACTCGTCTTACCAGAAAACAACTCTTACTCATAGAACAAAACCTGCATGTGACTCAACTCCATTTAGGACTGGGAAACAAACTCTAGCTCGTTTTACAAGAAACACACTCTGCTTTTGAGAAAAGAGCACTCTTCTACTCTACTGTGCTTCCTATAGGGCCAGAACAGTGAGCGTTCTCAGAAAAAAAGAACTGTGCTTCCTAAACACATGGGCCATATCTAGTTCAACTCTTCTTAGGAAACTGACAAGAACAGTAGCTCCTCTTCAGTACAATACACTGTACTTGCTGGGAACAGACAGGAGGGCTATTTGCACTCTGTATGGCAATGGGAGCGCAATAGTGACTTTCCTTACCAGAAAACAACTCTTGCTCGTAGGACCAGAAACTGCATGTGATTCTACTCCATTTAGGACTGGGAAACAAACGCGAGCTCGCCTTACAAGAAACACACTCTGCTTTAGAGAAAAGAGCACTCTTCTACTCTACTGTGTTTCCTGTAGGACCAGAACAGTGAGCTTGCTCAGAACATAATAACTGTGCTTCCTAAACACATGTGCCATATCTATTTCAACTCTGCTTAGGAAACTGACAAGAACAGCAGCTCCTCTTCAGTCCAATACACTGTTCTTGCTGAGAACAGACGCGAGTGCTATGTGCACTGTGTATGGCAATTGGAGCACAATAGTGACTCGTCTTACCAGAAAACCACTATTGCTCATAGGACCAAAAACTGCATGTGACTCTACTCCATTTAGGACTGGGAAACAAACTCTAGCTCACCTTACAAGAAGCACACTCTGCTTTTGAGAAAAGAGCACTCTTCTACTCTACTGTGTTTCCTATAGGGCCAGAACAGTTAGCTTGCTCAGAACAAATGAACTGTGCTTCCTAGACACACGGGCCATATCTAGTTCAACTCTGCTTAGGAAACTGAGAAGAACAGTAGCTCCTCTTCAGTCCAATACACTGTACTTGCTGGGAACAGACGCTTGTGCTATTTGCACTGTGTATGGCAATGGGAGCACAATAGTGACTCGTCTTACCAGAAAACAACTCTTGGTCGTAGGACCAGAAACTGCATGTGATTCAACTCCATTTAGGACTGGGAAACAAACGCTAACTCACCTTACAAGAAACACACTGCTTTAGAGAAAAGAGCACTCTTCTACTCTACTGTGTTTCCTATGGGGTCCAAACAGTGAGCTTGCTCAGAACAAAAGAACTGTGGTTCCTACACACACGGACCATATGTAGTTCAACTCTGCTTAGGAAACTGACAAGAACAGTAGCTCCTCTTCAGTCCAATACACTGTACTTGCTGGGAACAGACGCGAGTGCTATTTACACTGTGTATGGCAATGAGAGCGCAATAGTGACTTTCCTTACCAGAAAACAACTCTTGCTCGTAGGACCACAAACTGCATGTGATTCAACGCGATTTAGGACTGGGAAACAAATGCTAGCTCGCCTTACAAGAAACACACTCTGCTTTAGAAAAAGAGCACTCTTCTACTCTACTGTGTTTCCTACAGGGCCAGAACAGTGAGCTTGCTCAGAACAAAAGAACTGTTCTTCCTACACGGGCCATATCTAGTTCAACTCTGCTTAGATAACTGACAAGAACAGTAGATCCTCTTCAGTCCAATACACTGTACTTGCTGGGAACAGACGCCAGTGCTATTTGCACTGTGTATGGCATTTGGAGCAAAATAGTGACTCGTCTTACCAGAAAACAACTCTTGCTCATAGAACAAAAAACTGCATGTGACTCAACTCCACTTAGGACTGGGAAACAAACTCTATCTCGCTTTACAAGAAACACACTCTGCTTTTGAGAAAAGAGCACTCTTCTACTCTACTGTGCTTCCTATAGGGCCAGAACAGTGAGCTTGCTCAAAACAAAAAAACTGTGCTTCCTACACACACGGCCATATCTAGTTCAAGTCTGCTTAGGAACCTGACAAGAACAGTAGATCCCCTTCAGTCCAATACACTGTACTTGCTGGGAACAGAAGCGAGTGATATTTGCAAAGTGTATGGCAATGGGAGCGCAATGTGACTTTCCTTACCAGAAAACAACTCTTGTTCGTAGGACCTGAAACTACTTGTGATTCAACTCCATTTAGGACTAGGAAACAAACGCTAGCTTGCCTTACAAGAAACACACTCTGCTTTAGAGAAAAGAGCACTCTTCTACTCTACTGTGTTTCCTATAGGGCCAGAACAGTGAGCTTGCTCAGAACATAAGAACTGTGCTTCCTACACACACGGGCCATAACTAGTTCAACTCTGCTTAGGAAACTGACAAGAACAGTAGCTCCTCTTCAGTACAATACACTGTACTTGCTGGGAACAGACGGGAGGGCTATTTGCACTCTGTATGGCAATGGGAGCGCAATAGTGACTTTCCTTACCAGAAAACAACTCTTGCTCGTAGGACCAGAAACTGCATGTGATTCCACTCCATTTAGGAATGGGAAACAAAAGCTAGCTCGTCTTAAAAGAAACACACTCTACTTTTGAGAAAAAAGCACTCTTCTACCCTGTGTTTTCTATGGGGTCCGAACAGTGAGCTTGCTCAGAACAAAAAAAACTGTGCTTCCTACACACACGGCCATATCTAGTTCAACTCTGCTTAGGAACCTGACAAGAACAGTAGATCCTCTTCAGTCCAATACACTGTACTTGCTGGGAACAGACGCGAGTGCTATTTGCACAGTGTATGGCAATGGGAGCACAATGTGACTTTCCTTACCAGAAAACAACTCTTGCTCGTAGGACCAGAAACTGCATGTGATTCAACTCCATTTAGGACTGGGAAACAAACACTAGTTCGCCTTACAAGAAACACACTCTGCATTAGAGAAAAGAGCACTCTTCTACTCTACTGTGTTTCCTATAGGGCCAGAACAGTGAGATTGCTCAGAACAAAAGAACTGTGCTTCCTACACATGGGCCATATCTAGTTCAACTCTGCTGAAGAAATTGACAAGAACAGTAGCTCCTCTTCAGTCCGATACACTGTACTTTCTGGGAACCGACGCGAGTGCTACTTGCACTGTGTGTGGCAATGGGAGCACAATAGTGACTTTCCTTACCAGAAAACAACTCTTGCTCGTAGGACCAGAAACTGCATGTGATTCAACTCCATTTATGACTGGGAAACAAATGCTAGCTCGCCTTACATGAAACGCACTCTGCTTTTGAGAAAAGAGCACTCTTCTGCTCTACTGTGTTTCCTATGGGGTCTGAACAGTGAGCTTGCTCAGAACAAAAGAACTGTGCTTCCTACACACACGGGCCATATCTAGTTCAACTCTGCTTAGGAAACTGACAAGGACAGTAGCTCCTCTTCAGTCCAATACACTTTACTTGCGGGGAACAGACGCGAGTGCTATTTTCACTGTGTATGGCAATTGGAGCACAATAGTGACTCGTCTTACCAGAAAACAACTCTTGCTCGTAGGACAAAATACTGCATGTGACTCAACTCCATTTAGGATTGGGAAACAAACGCTAGCTCGCCTTACAAGAAACACACTCTGCTTTAGAGAAAAGAGCACTCTTCTACTCTACTGTTTCCTATAGGGCCAGAACAGTGAGCTTGCTCATAACATAAGAACTCGCTTCCTACACACATGGGCCATATCTAGTTCAACTCTGCTTAGGAACCTGACAAGAACAGTAGCTCCTCTTCAGTCCAATACACTGTGCTTGCTGGGAACAGACACATGTGCTATTTGCACTGTGTATGGCAATGGGAGCACAATAATGACTTTCCTTACCAGAAAATATTTCTTGCTCGCAAGACCAGAAACTGTCTGTGATTCAACTCCATTTAGGACTGGGAAACAAACGCGAGCTCGCCTTACAAGAAACACACTCTGCTTTAGAGAAAAGAGCACTCTTCTACTCTACTGTGTTTCCTGTAGGACCAGAACAGTGAGCTTGCTCAGAACATAATAACTGTGCTTCCTAAACACATGTGCCATATCTATTTCAACTCTGCTTAGGAAACTGACAAGAACAGCAGCTCCTCTTCAGTCCAATACACTGTTCTTGCTGAGAACAGACGCGAGTGCTATGTGCACTGTGTATGGCAATTGGAGCACAATAGTGACTCGTCTTACCAGAAAACCACTATTGCTCATAGGACCAAAAACTGCATGTGACTCTACTCCATTTAGGACTGGGAAACAAACTCTAGCTCACCTTACAAGAAGCACACTCTGCTTTTGAGAAAAGAGCACTCTTCTACTCTACTGTGTTTCCTATAGGGCCAGAACAGTTAGCTTGCTCAGAACAAATGAACTGTGCTTCCTAGACACACGGGCCATATCTAGTTCAACTCTGCTTAGGAAACTGAGAAGAACAGTAGCTCCTCTTCAGTCCAATACACTGTACTTGCTGGGAACAGACGCTTGTGCTATTTGCACTGTGTATGGCAATGGGAGCACAATAGTGACTCGTCTTACCAGAAAACAACTCTTGGTCGTAGGACCAGAAACTGCATGTGATTCAACTCCATTTAGGACTGGGAAACAAACGCTAACTCACCTTACAAGAAACACACTGCTTTAGAGAAAAGAGCACTCTTCTACTCTACCGTGTTTCCTATGGGGTCCAAACAGTGAGCTTGCTCAGAACAAAAGAACTGTGGTTCCTACACACACGGACCATATGTAGTTCAACTCTGCTTAGGAAACTGACAAGAACAGTAGCTCCTCTTCAGTCCAATACACTGTACTTGCTGGGAACAGACGCGAGTGCTATTTACACTGTGTATGGCAATGAGAGCGCAATAGTGACTTTCCTTACCAGAAAACAACTCTTGCTCATAGGACCACAAACTGCATGTGATTCAACGCGATTTAGGACTGGGAAACAAATGCTAGCTCGCCTTACAAGAAACACACTCTGCTTTAGAAAAAGAGCACTCTTCTACTCTACTGTGTTTCCTACAGGGCCAGAACAGTGAGCTTGCTCAGAACAAAAGAACTGTTCTTCCTACACGGGCCATATCTAGTTCAACTCTGCTTAGATAACTGACAAGAACAGTAGATCCTCTTCAGTCCAATACACTGTACTTGCTGGGAACAGACGCCAGTGCTATTTGCACTGTGTATGGCATTTGGAGCAAAATAGTGACTCGTCTTACCAGAAAACAACTCTTGCTCATAGAACAAAAAACTGCATGTGACTCAACTCCACTTAGGACTGGGAAACAAACTCTATCTCGCTTTACAAGAAACACACTCTGCTTTTGAGAAAAGAGCACTCTTCTACTCTACTGTGCTTCCTATAGGGCCAGAACAGTGAGCTTGCTCAAAACAAAAAAACTGTGCTTCCTACACACACGGCCATATCTAGTTCAAGTCTGCTTAGGAACCTGACAAGAACAGTAGATCCCCTTCAGTCCAATACACTGTACTTGCTGGGAACAGAAGCGAGTGATATTTGCAAAGTGTATGGCAATGGGAGCGCAATGTGACTTTCCTTACCAGAAAACAACTCTTGTTCGTAGGACCTGAAACTACTTGTGATTCAACTCCATTTAGGACTAGGAAACAAACGCTAGCTTGCCTTACAAGAAACACACTCTGCTTTAGAGAAAAGAGCACTCTTCTACTCTACTGTGTTTCCTATAGGGCCAGAACAGTGAGCTTGCTCAGAACATAAGAACTGTGCTTCCTACACACACGGGCCATAACTAGTTCAACTCTGCTTAGGAAACTGACAGGAACAGTAGCTCCTCTTCAGTCCGATACACTGTAATTCCTGGGAACAGACGCGAGTGCTATTTGCACTGTGTATGGCAATGGGAGCGCAATAGTGACTTTCCTTACCAGAAAACAACTCTTGCTCGTAGGACCAGAAACTCCATGTGATTCAACACCATTTAGGACTGGGAAACAAACGCTAGCTAGCCTTACAAGAAACACACTCAGCTTTTGAGAAAAGAGCACTCATCTACTCTACTGTGTTTCCTATGGGGTCCGAACAGTGAGCTTGCTCAGAACAAAGGAACAGTGCTTCCTACACACACGGCCATATCTAGTTCAAGTCTGCTTAGGAACCTGACAAGAACAGTAGCTCCTCTTCAGTCCAATACACTGTACTTGCTGGGAACAGACGCCAGTGCTATTTGTCCTGTGTATGGCAATGGCAGCACAATAGTTACTCTTCTTACCATAAAACAACTCTTGCTCGTAGGACCAGAAACTGCATGTGATTCAACTCCATTTAGGACTGGGAAACAAACACTAGCTCGCCTTACAAGAAACACACTCTGCATTAGAGAAAAGAGCACTCTTCTACTCTACTGTGTTTCCTATAGGGCCAGAACAGTGAGCTTGCTCTGAACAAAAGAACTGTGCTTCCTACACATGGGCCATATCTAGTTCAACTCTGCATAGGAAACTGACAAGAACAGTAGCTCCTCTTCAGTCCAATACACTGTACTTGCTGGGAACAGACGCATGTGCTTTTTGCACTGTGTATGGCAATGGAAACGCAATAGTGACTTTCCTTACCAGAAAACAACTCTTGCTCGTAGGACCAAAAACTGCATGTGATTCAACTCCATTTAGGACTGGGAAACAAACGCTAGCTCGCCTTACAAGAAACACACTGCTTTAGAGAAAAGAGCACTCTTCTACTCTACTGTGTTTCCTATGGGGTCCGAACAGTGAGCTTGCTCAGAACAAAAGAACTGTGCTTCCTACACACACGGACCATATGTAGTTCAACTCTGCTTTGGAAACTGACAAGAACAGTAGCTCCTCTTCAGTCCAATACACTGTACTTGCTGGGAACAGACGCGAGTGCTATTTACACTGTGTATGGCAATTAGAGCGCAATAGTGACTTTCCTTACCAGAAAACAACTCTTGCTTGTAGGACCACAAACTGCATGTGATTCAACGCCATTTAGGACTGGGAAACAAACGCTAGCTCGCCTTACAAGAAACACACTCTGCTTTAGAAAAAGAGCACTCTTCTACTCTACTGTGTTTCCTACAGGGCCAGAATAGTGAGCTTGCTCAGAACAAAAGAACTGTGCTTCCCACACACGGGCCAGATCTAGTTCAACTCTGCTTAGGAAACTGACAAGAACAGTAGATCCTCTTCAGTCCAATAAACTGTACTTGCTGGGAACAGACGCCAGTGCTATTTGCACTGTGTAGGGCAATTGGAGCACAATAGTGACTCGTCTTACCAGAAAACAACTCTTACTCATAGAACAAAAAACTGCATGTGACTCAACTCCATTTAAAACTGGGAAACAAACTCTAGCTCGCTTTACAAGAAACACACTCTGCTTTTGAGAAAAGAGCACTCTTCTGCTCTACTGTGCTTCCTATAGGGCCAGAACAGTGAGCGTTCTCAGAAAAAAAGAACTGTGCTTCCTAAACACATGGGCCATATCTAGTTCAACTCTTCTTAGGAAACTGACAAGAACAGTAGCTCCTGTTCAGTACAATACACTGTACTTGCTGGGAACAGACGGGAGGGCTATTTGCACTCTGTATGGCAATGGGAGCACAATAGTGACTTTCCTTACCAGAAAACAACACTTGCTCGTAGGACCAGAAACTGCATGTTATTCCACTCCATTAAGGAATGGGAAACAAAAGCTAGCTCGTCTTAAAAGAAACACACTCTACGTTTGAGAAAAAAAGCACTCTTCTACTCTACTGTGTTTTCTATGGGGTCCGAACAGTGAGTTTGCTCAGAACAAAAAAAAACTGTGCTTCCTACACACACGGCCATATCTAGTTCAACTCTGCTTAGGAAACTGACAAGAACAGTAGCTCCTCTTCAGTCCCATACACTGTACTTGCTGGGAACAGACGGGAGTGCTATTTGCACTGTGTATGGCAATGGGAGCGCAATAGTGACTTTCCTTACCAGAAAACAACTCTTGCTCGTAGGACCAGAAACTGCATGTGATTCAACTCCATTTAGGACTGGGAAACAAACACTAGTTCGCCTTACAAGAAACACACTCTGCATTAGAGAAAAGAGCACTCTTCTACTCTACTGTGTTTCCTATAGGGCCAGAACAGTGAGCTTGCTCAGAACAAAAGAACTGTGCTTCCTACACATGGGCCATATCTAGTTCAACTCTGCTTAAGAAATTGACAAGAACAGTAGCTCCTCTTCAGTCCGATACACTGTACTTTCTGGGAACCGACGCGAGTGCTACTTGCACTGTGTGTGGCAATGGGAGCACAATAGTGACTTTCCTTACCAGAAAACAACTCTTGTTCGTAGGACCAGAAACTGCATGTGATTCAACTCCATTTATGAGTGGGAAACAAATGCTAGCTCGCCTTACATGAAACACACTCTGCTTTTGAGAAAAGAGCACTCTTCTGCTCTACTGTGTTTCCTATGGGGTCTGAACAGTGAGCTTGCTCAGAACAAAAGAACTGTGCTTCCTACACACACGGGCCATATCTAGTTCAACTCTGCTTAGGAAACTGACAAGGACAGTAGCTCCTCTTCAGTCCAATACACTTTACTTGCGGGGAACAGACGCGAGTGCTATTTTCACTGTGTATGGCAATTGGAGCACAATAGTGACTAGTCTTACCAGAAAACAACTCTTGCTCGTAGGACAAAAAACTGCATGTGACTCAACTCCATTTAGGATTGGGAAACAAACGCTAGCTCGCCTTACAAGAAACACACTCTGCTTTAGAGAAAAGAGCACTCTTCTACTCTACTGTTTCCTATAGGGCCAGAACAGTGAGCTTGCTCATAACATAAGAACTCGCTTCCTACACACATGGGCCATATCTAGTTCAACTCTGCTTAGGAACCTGACAAGAACAGTAGCTCCTCTTCAGTCCAATACACTGTGCTTGCTGGGAACAGACACATGTGCTATTTGCACTGTGTATGGCAATGGGAGCACAATAATGACTTTCCTTACCAGAAAATATTTCTTGCTCGCAAGACCAGAAACTGTCTGTGATTCAACTCCATTTAGGACTGGGAAACAAACGCGAGCTCGCCTTACAAGAAACACACTCTGCTTTAGAGAAAAGAGCACTCTTCTACTCTACTGTGTTTCCTGTAGGACCAGAACAGTGAGCTTGCTCAGAACATAATAACTGTGCTTCCTAAACACATGTGCCATATCTATTTCAACTCTGCTTAGGAAACTGACAAGAACAGCAGCTCCTCTTCAGTCCAATACACTGTTCTTGCTGAGAACAGACGCGAGTGCTATGTGCACTGTGTATGGCAATTGGAGCACAATAGTGACTCGTCTTACCAGAAAACCACTATTGCTCATAGGACCAAAAACTGCATGTGACTCTACTCCATTTAGGACTGGGAAACAAACTCTAGCTCACCTTACAAGAAGCACACTCTGCTTTTGAGAAAAGAGCACTCTTCTACTCTACTGTGTTTCCTATAGGGCCAGAACAGTTAGCTTGCTCAGAACAAATGAACTGTGCTTCCTAGACACACGGGCCATATCTAGTTCAACTCTGCTTAGGAAACTGAGAAGAACAGTAGCTCCTCTTCAGTCCAATACACTGTACTTGCTGGGAACAGACGCTTGTGCTATTTGCACTGTGTATGGCAATGGGAGCACAATAGTGACTCGTCTTACCAGAAAACAACTCTTGGTCGTAGGACCAGAAACTGCATGTGATTCAACTCCATTTAGGACTGGGAAACAAACGCTAACTCACCTTACAAGAAACACACTGCTTTAGAGAAAAGAGCACTCTTCTACTCTACTGTGTTTCCTATGGGGTCCAAACAGTGAGCTTGCTCAGAACAAAAGAACTGTGGTTCCTACACACACGGACCATATGTAGTTCAACTCTGCTTAGGAAACTGACAAGAACAGTAGCTCCTCTTCAGTCCAATACACTGTACTTGCTGGGAACAGACGCGAGTGCTATTTACACTGTGTATGGCAATGAGAGCGCAATAGTGACTTTCCTTACCAGAAAACAACTCTTGCTCGTAGGACCACAAACTGCATGTGATTCAACGCGATTTAGGACTGGGAAACAAATGCTAGCTCGCCTTACAAGAAACACACTCTGCTTTAGAAAAAGAGCACTCTTCTACTCTACTGTGTTTCCTACAGTGCCAGAACAGTGAGCTTGCTCAGAACAAAAGAACTGTTCTTCCTACACGGGCCATATCTAGTTCAACTCTGCTTAGATAACTGACAAGAACAGTAGATCCTCTTCAGTCCAATACACTGTACTTGCTGGGAACAGACGCCAGTGCTATTTGCACTGTGTATGGCATTTGGAGCAAAATAGTGACTCGTCTTACCAGAAAACAACTCTTGCTCATAGAACAAAAAACTGCATGTGACTCAACTCCACTTAGGACTGGGAAACAAACTCTATCTCGCTTTACAAGAAACACACTCTGCTTTTGAGAAAAGAGCACTCTTCTACTCTACTGTGCTTCCTATAGGGCCAGAACAGTGAGCTTGCTCAAAACAAAAAAACTGTGCTTCCTACGCACACGGCCATATCTAGTTCAAGTCTGCTTAGGAACCTGACAAGAACAGTAGATCCCCTTCAGTCCAATACACTGTACTTGCTGGGAACAGAAGCGAGTGATATTTGCAAAGTGTATGGCAATGGGAGCGCAATGTGACTTTCCTTACCAGAAAACAACTCTTGTTCGTAGGACCTGAAACTACTTGTGATTCAACTCCATTTAGGACTAGGAAACAAACGCTAGCTTGCCTTACAAGAAACACACTCTGCTTTAGAGAAAAGAGCACTCTTCTACTCTACTGTGTTTCCTATAGGGCCAGAACAGTGAGCTTGCTCAGAACATAAGAACTGTGCTTCCTACACACACGGGCCATAACTAGTTCAACTCTGCTTAGGAAACTGACAGGAAAAGTAGCTCTTCTTCAGTCCGATACACTGTAATTCCTGGGAACAGACGCGAGTGCTATTTGCACTGTGTATGGCAATGGGAGCGCAATAGTGACTTTCCTTACCAGAAAACAACTCTTGCTCGTAGGACCAGAAACTCCATGTGATTCAACACCATTTAGGACTGGGAAACAAACGCTAGCTCGCCTTACAAGAATCAAACTCTGCTTTTGAGAAAAGAGCAATCTTCTACTCTACTGTGTTTCCTATAAGGCCAGAACAGTGAACTTGCTCAGAACAAAAGAACTGTGCTTCCTACACCCGGGCCATAACTAGTTCAACTCTGCTTAGGAAACTGACAAGAACAGTAGCTCCTCTTCAGTCCAATACACTGTACTTGCTGAGAACAGACGCGAGTGCTATTTGCACTGTGTATGGCAATGAGAGCACAATAGTGACTTTCCTTAACAGAAAACAACTCTTGCTCCTAGGAACACAAACTGCATGTGATTCAACGCCATTTAGGACTGGGAAACAAACGCTAGCTCGCCTTACAAGAAACACTCTCTGCTTTTTAGAAAAGAGCACTCTTCTACTCTACTGTTTTTCCTATGGGGTCCGAAAAGTGAGCTTGCTCAGAACAAAGAACTGTGCTTCCTACACACAAGGCCATATCTAGTTCAATTCTGCTTAGAAACCTGACAAGAACGGTAGATCCTCTTCATTCCAATACACTGTACTTGCTGGGAACAGATGCCATTGCTATTTGTCCTGTGTATGGCAATGGCAGCGCAATAGTGACTATTCTTACCATAAAACAACTCTTGCTCATAGGAGCAGAAACTGCATGTGATTCCACTCCATTTAGGACTGAGACACAAACGCTAGCTCACCTTACAAGAAACACACTCTGCTTTAGAGAAAAGAGCACTCTTCTACTCTACTGTGTTTCCTATGGGGTCCAAACAGTGAGCTTGCTCAGAACAAAAGAACTGTGCTTCCTACACATGGGACCATATGTCGTTCAACTCAGCTTAGGAAACTGACAAGAACAGTAGGTCCTATTCAGTCCAATACACTGTACTTGCTGGGAAAAGACGCATGTGCTTTTTGCACTGTGTATGGCAATGGAAACGCAATAGTGACTTTCCTTACCAGAAAACAACTCTTGCTCGTAGGACCAAAAACTGCATGTGATTCAACTCCATTTAGGACTGGGAAACAAACGCTAGCTCGCCTTACAAGAAACACACTGCTTTAGAGAAAAGAGCACTCTTCTACTCTACTGTGTTTCCTATGGGGTCCGAACAGTGAGCTTGCTCAGAACAAAAGAACTGTGCTTCCTACACACACGGACCATATGTAGTTCAACTCTGCTTAGGAAACTGACAAGAACAGTAGCTCCTCTTCAGTCCAATACACTGTACTTGCTGGGAACAGACGCGAGTGCTATTTACACTGTGTATGGCAATTAGAGCGCAATAGTGACTTTCCTTACCAGAAAACAACTCTTGCTTGTAGGACCACAAACTGCATGTGATTCAACGCCATTTAGGACTGGGAAACAAACGCTAGCTCGCCTTACAAGAAACACACTCTGCTTTAGAAAAAGAGCACTCTTCTACTCTACTGTGTTTCCTACAGGGCCAGAATAGTGAGCTTGCTCAGAACAAAAGAACTGTGCTTCCCACACACGGGCCAGATCTAGTTCAACTCTGCTTAGGAAACTGACAAGAACAGTAGATCCTCTTCAGTCCAATAAACTGTACTTGCTGGGAACAGACGCCAGTGCTATTTGCACTGTGTAGGGCAATTGGAGCACAATAGTGACTCGTCTTACCAGAAAACAACTCTTACTCATAGAACAAAAAACTGCATGTGACTCAACTCCATTTAAAACTGGGAAACAAACTCTAGCTCGCTTTACAAGAAACACACTCTGCTTTTGAGAAAAGAGCACTCTTCTGCTCTACTGTGCTTCCTATAGGGCCAGAACAGTGAGCGTTCTCAGAAAAAAAGAACTGTGCTTCCTAAACACATGGGCCATATCTAGTTCAACTCTTCTTAGGAAACTGACAAGAACAGTAGCTCCTGTTCAGTACAATACACTGTACTTGCTGGGAACAGACGGGAGGGCTATTTGCACTCTGTATGGCAATGGGAGCACAATAGTGACTTTCCTTACCAGAAAACAACACTTGCTCGTAGGACCAGAAACTGCATGTTATTCCACTCCATTAAGGAATGGGAAACAAAAGCTAGCTCGTCTTAAAAGAAACACACTCTACGTTTGAGAAAAAAAGCACTCTTCTACTCTACTGTGTTTTCTATGGGGTCCGAACAGTGAGTTTGCTCAGAACAAAAAAAAACTGTGCTTCCTACACACACGGCCATATCTAGTTCAACTCTGCTTAGGAAACTGACAAGAACAGTAGCTCCTCTTCAGTCCCATACACTGTACTTGCTGGGAACAGACGGGAGTGCTATTTGCACTGTGTATGGCAATGGGAGCGCAATAGTGACTTTCCTTACCAGAAAACAACTCTTGCTCGTAGGACCAGAAACTGCATGTGATTCAACTCCATTTAGGACTGGGAAACAAACACTAGTTCGCCTTACAAGAAACACACTCTGCATTAGAGAAAAGAGCACTCTTCTACTCTACTGTGTTTCCTATAGGGCCAGAACAGTGAGCTTGCTCAGAACAAAAGAACTGTGCTTCCTACACATGGGCCATATCTAGTTCAACTCTGCTTAAGAAATTGACAAGAACAGTAGCTCCTCTTCAGTCCGATACACTGTACTTTCTGGGAACCGACGCGAGTGCTACTTGCACTGTGTGTGGCAATGGGAGCACAATAGTGACTTTCCTTACCAGAAAACAACTCTTGTTCGTAGGACCAGAAACTGCATGTGATTCAACTCCATTTATGAGTGGGAAACAAATGCTAGCTCGCCTTACATGAAACACACTCTGCTTTTGAGAAAAGAGCACTCTTCTGCTCTACTGTGTTTCCTATGGGGTCTGAACAGTGAGCTTGCTCAGAACAAAAGAACTGTGCTTCCTACACACACGGGCCATATCTAGTTCAACTCTGCTTAGGAAACTGACAAGGACAGTAGCTCCTCTTCAGTCCAATACACTTTACTTGCGGGGAACAGACGCGAGTGCTATTTTCACTGTGTATGGCAATTGGAGCACAATAGTGACTAGTCTTACCAGAAAACAACTCTTGCTCGTAGGACAAAAAACTGCATGTGACTCAACTCCATTTAGGATTGGGAAACAAACGCTAGCTCGCCTTACAAGAAACACACTCTGCTTTAGAGAAAAGAGCACTCTTCTACTCTACTGTTTCCTATAGGGCCAGAACAGTGAGCTTGCTCATAACATAAGAACTCGCTTCCTACACACATGGACCATATCTAGTTCAACTCTGCTTAGGAACCTGACAAGAACAGTAGCTCCTCTTCAGTCCAATACACTGTGCTTGCTGGGAACAGACACATGTGCTATTTGCACTGTGTATGGCAATGGGAGCACAATAATGACTTTCCTTACCAGAAAATATTTCTTGCTCGCAAGACCAGAAACTGTCTGTGATTCAACTCCATTTAGGACTGGGAAACAAACGCGAGCTCGCCTTACAAGAAACACACTCTGCTTTAGAGAAAAGAGCACTCTTCTACTCTACTGTGTTTCCTGTAGGACCAGAACAGTGAGCTTGCTCAGAACATAATAACTGTGCTTCCTAAACACATGTGCCATATCTATTTCAACTCTGCTTAGGAAACTGACAAGAACAGCAGCTCCTCTTCAGTCCAATACACTGTTCTTGCTGAGAACAGACGCGAGTGCTATGTGCACTGTGTATGGCAATTGGAGCACAATAGTGACTCGTCTTACCAGAAAACCACTATTGCTCATAGGACCAAAAACTGCATGTGACTCTACTCCATTTAGGACTGGGAAACAAACTCTAGCTCACCTTACAAGAAGCACACTCTGCTTTTGAGAAAAGAGCACTCTTCTACTCTACTGTGTTTCCTATAGGGCCAGAACAGTTAGCTTGCTCAGAACAAATGAACTGTGCTTCCTAGACACACGGGCCATATCTAGTTCAACTCTGCTTAGGAAACTGAGAAGAACAGTAGCTCCTCTTCAGTCCAATACACTGTACTTGCTGGGAACAGACGCTTGTGCTATTTGCACTGTGTATGGCAATGGGAGCACAATAGTGACTCGTCTTACCAGAAAACAACTCTTGGTCGTAGGACCAGAAACTGCATGTGATTCAACTCCATTTAGGACTGGGAAACAAACGCTAACTCACCTTACAAGAAACACACTGCTTTAGAGAAAAGAGCACTCTTCTACTCTACTGTGTTTCCTATGGGGTCCAAACAGTGAGCTTGCTCAGAACAAAAGAACTGTGGTTCCTACACACACGGACCATATGTAGTTCAACTCTGCTTAGGAAACTGACAAGAACAGTAGCTCCTCTTCAGTCCAATACACTGTACTTGCTGGGAACAGACGCGAGTGCTATTTACACTGTGTATGGCAATGAGAGCGCAATAGTGACTTTCCTTACCAGAAAACAACTCTTGCTCGTAGGACCACAAACTGCATGTGATTCAACGCGATTTAGGACTGGGAAACAAATGCTAGCTCGCCTTACAAGAAACACACTCTGCTTTAGAAAAAGAGCACTCTTCTACTCTACTGTGTTTCCTACAGTGCCAGAACAGTGAGCTTGCTCAGAACAAAAGAACTGTTCTTCCTACACGGGCCATATCTAGTTCAACTCTGCTTAGATAACTGACAAGAACAGTAGATCCTCTTCAGTCCAATACACTGTACTTGCTGGGAACAGACGCCAGTGCTATTTGCACTGTGTATGGCATTTGGAGCAAAATAGTGACTCGTCTTACCAGAAAACAACTCTTGCTCATAGAACAAAAAACTGCATGTGACTCAACTCCACTTAGGACTGGGAAACAAACTCTATCTCGCTTTACAAGAAACACACTCTGCTTTTGAGAAAAGAGCACTCTTCTACTCTACTGTGCTTCCTATAGGGCCAGAACAGTGAGCTTGCTCAAAACAAAAAAACTGTGCTTCCTACGCACACGGCCATATCTAGTTCAAGTCTGCTTAGGAACCTGACAAGAACAGTAGATCCCCTTCAGTCCAATACACTGTACTTGCTGGGAACAGAAGCGAGTGATATTTGCAAAGTGTATGGCAATGGGAGCGCAATGTGACTTTCCTTACCAGAAAACAACTCTTGTTCGTAGGACCTGAAACTACTTGTGATTCAACTCCATTTAGGACTAGGAAACAAACGCTAGCTTGCCTTACAAGAAACACACTCTGCTTTAGAGAAAAGAGCACTCTTCTACTCTACTGTGTTTCCTATAGGGCCAGAACAGTGAGCTTGCTCAGAACATAAGAACTGTGCTTCCTACACACACGGGCCATAACTAGTTCAACTCTGCTTAGGAAACTGACAGGAAAAGTAGCTCTTCTTCAGTCCGATACACTGTAATTCCTGGGAACAGACGCGAGTGCTATTTGCACTGTGTATGGCAATGGGAGCGCAATAGTGACTTTCCTTACCAGAAAACAACTCTTGCTCGTAGGACCAGAAACTCCATGTGATTCAACACCATTTAGGACTGGGAAACAAACGCTAGCTAGCCTTACAAGAAACACACTCAGCTTTTGAGAAAAGAGCACTCATCTACTCTACTGTGTTTCCTATGGGGTCCGAACAGTGAGCTTGCTCAGAACAAAGGAACAGTGCTTCCTACACACACGGCCATATCTAGTTCAAGTCTGCTTAGGAACCTGACAAGAACAGTAGCTCCTCTTCAGTCCAATACACTGTACTTGCTGGGAACAGACGCCAGTGCTATTTGTCCTGTGTATGGCAATGGCAGCACAATAGTTACTCTTCTTACCATAAAACAACTCTTGCTCGTAGGACCAGAAACTGCATGTGATTCAACTCCATTTAGGACTGGGAAACAAACGCTAGCTCGCCTTACAAGAAACACACTCTGCATTAGAGAAAAGAGCACTCTTCTACTCTACTGTGTTTCCTATAGGGCCAGAACAGTGAGCTTGCTCAGAACAAAAGAACTGTGCTTCCTACACATGGGCCATATCTAGTTCAACTCTGCATAGGAAACTGACAAGAACAGTAGCTCCTCTTCAGTCCAATACACTGTACTTGCTGGGAACAGACGCATGTGCTTTTTGCACTGTGTATGGCAATGGAAACGCAATAGTGACTTTCCTTACCAGAAAACAACTCTTGCTCGTAGGACCAAAAACTGCATGTGATTCAACTCCATTTAGGACTGGGAAACAAACGCTAGCTCGCCTTACAAGAAACACACTGCTTTAGAGAAAAGAGCACTCTTCTACTCCACTGTGTTTCCTATGGGGTCCGAACAGTGAGCTTGCTCAGAACAAAAGAACTGTGCTTCCTAAACACACGGACCATATGTAGTTCAACTCTGCTTAGGAAACTGACAAGAACAGTAGCTCCTCTTCAGTCCAATACACTGTACTTGCTGGGAACAGACGCGAGTGCTATTTACACTGTGTATGGCAATTAGAGCGCAATAGTGACTTTCCTTACCAGAAAACAACTCTTGCTTGTAGGACCACAAACTGCATGTGATTCAACGCCATTTAGGACTGGGAAACAAATGCTAGCTCGCCTTACAAGAAACACACTCTGCTTTAGAAAAAGAGCACTCTTCTACTCTACTGTGTTTCCTACAGGGCCAGAATAGTGAGCTTGCTCAGAACAAAAGAACTGTGCTTCCCACACACGGGCCAGATCTAGTTCAACTCTGCTTAGGAAACTGACAAGAACAGTAGATCCTCTTCAGTCCAATAAACTGTACTTGCTGGGAACAGACGCCAGTGCTATTTGCACTGTGTATGGCAATTGGAGCACAATAGTGACTCGTCTTACCAGAAAACAACTCTTACTCATAGAACAAAAAACTGCATGTGACTCAACTCCATTTAAAACTGGGAAACAAACTCTAGCTCGCTTTACAAGAAACACACTCTGCTTTTGAGAAAAGAGCACTCTTCTGCTCTACTGTGCTTCCTATAGGGCCAGAACAGTGAGCGTTCTCAGAAAAAAAGAACTGTGCTTCCTAAACACATGGGCCATATCTAGTTCAACTCTTCTTAGGAAACTGACAAGAACAGTAGCTCCTGTTCAGTACAATACACTGTACTTGCTGGGAACAGACGGGAGGGCTATTTGCACTCTGTATGGCAATGGGAGCGCAATAGTGACTTTCCTTACCAGAAAACAACACTTGCTCGTAGGACCAGAAACTGCATGTTATTCCACTCCATTAAGGAATGGGAAACAAAAGCTAGCTCGTCTTAAAAGAAACACACTCTACGTTTGAGAAAAAAAGCACTCTTCTACTCTACTGTGTTTTCTATGGGGTCCGAACAGTGAGTTTGCTCAGAACAAAAAAAAACTGTGCTTCCTACACACACGGCCATATCTAGTTCAACTCTGCTTAGGAAACTGACAAGAACAGTAGCTCCTCTTCAGTCCCATACACTGTACTTGCTGGGAACAGACGGGAGTGCTATTTGCACTGTGTATGGCAATGGGAGCGCAATAGTGACTTTCCTTACCAGAAAACAACTCTTGCTCGTAGGACCAGAAACTGCATGTGATTCAACTCCATTTAGGACTGGGAAACAAACACTAGTTCGCCTTACAAGAAACACACTCTGCATTAGAGAAAAGAGCACTCTTCTACTCTACTGTGTTTCCTATAGGGCCAGAACAGTGAGCTTGCTCAGAACAAAAGAACTGTGCTTCCTACACATGGGCCATATCTAGTTCAACTCTGCTTAAGAAATTGACAAGAACAGTAGCTCCTCTTCAGTCCGATACACTGTACTTTCTGGGAACCGACGCGAGTGCTACTTGCACTGTGTGTGGCAATGGGAGCACAATAGTGACTTTCCTTACCAGAAAACAACTCTTGTTCGTAGGACCAGAAACTGCATGTGATTCAACTCCATTTATGACTGGGAAACAAATGCTAGCTCGCCTTACATGAAACACACTCTGCTTTTGAGAAAAGAGCACTCTTCTGCTCTACTGTGTTTCCTATGGGGTCTGAACAGTGAGCTTGCTCAGAACAAAAGAACTGTGCTTCCTACACACACGGGCCATATCTAGTTCAACTCTGCTTAGGAAACTGACAAGGACAGTAGCTCCTCTTCAGTCCAATACACTTTACTTGCGGGGAACAGACGCGAGTGCTATTTTCACTGTGTATGGCAATTGGAGCACAATAGTGACTAGTCTTACCAGAAAACAACTCTTGCTCGTAGGACAAAAAACTGCATGTGACTCAACTCCATTTAGGATTGGGAAACAAACGCTAGCTCGCCTTACAAGAAACACACTCTGCTTTAGAGAAAAGAGCACTCTTCTACTCTACTGTGTTTCCTATAGGGCCAGAACAGTGAGCTTGCTCATAACATAAGAACTCGCTTCCTACACACACGGGCCATATCTAGTTCAACTCTGCTTAGGAAACTGACAAGAACAGTAGCTCCTCTTCAGTCCAATACACTGTACTTGCTGGGAACAGACACATGTGCTATTTGCACTGAGTATTGCAATGGGAGCACAATAGAGACTTTCCATACCAGAAAAAAACTCTTGCTCGTAGGACCAGAAACTGCATGTGATTCCACACCATTTAGGAATGGGAAACAAATGCTACCTTGCCTTAAAAGAAACACACTCTGCTTTTGAGAAAAAGGAACTCTTTTACTCTACTGTGTTTCCTAAGGGGTCCGAACAGTGAGCTTGCTCAGAACAAAAAAAGTGTGCTTCCCACACACACGGCCATATCTAGTTCAAGTCTGCTTAGGAACCTGACAAGAACAGTAGATCCTTTTCAGTCCAATACACTGTACTTGCTGGGAACAGACGCGAGTGCTATTTGCACAGTGTATGGCAATGGGAGCGCAATGTGACTTTCCTTACCAGAAAACAACTCTTGTTCGTAGGACTTGAAACTGCATGTGATTCAACTCCATTTAGGACTGGGAACGAAACGCTAGCTCGCCTTACAAGAAACACACTCTGCTTTTGAGAAAAGAGCACTCTTCTACTCTACTGTGTTTCCTATAGGGCCAGAACAGTGTACTTGCTCAGAACAAAAGAACTGTGCTTCCTACACACACGACCATACCTAGTTCAATTCTGCTTAGGAACCTGACAAGAACAGTAGATTTGCTTCAGTCCAATACATTGTACATGTTGGGATCCGACGCCAATGCTATTTGCACTGTGTATGACACTGAGAGCACAATAGTGATTCTTCTTACCAGAAAACAAGTATTGCTCGTAGGACCAGAAACTGCATGGGATTCAACTCCATTTAGGACTGGGAAACAAATGCTAGCTCGCCTACAAGAAACACACTCTGCTTTTGAGTAAAGAGCACTCATCTACTCTACTGGGTTTCCTGTGGGGTCCGAACAGTGAGCTTGCTCAGAACAAAAGAACTGTGCTTCCTACACACATGGGCCATATCTAATTCAACTTTGCTTAGGTTACTGACAAGAACAGTAGCTCCTCTTCAGTCTAATACACTGTACTTGCTGAGAACAGACGCGAGTGCTATTTGTACTCTGTATGGCAATGGGAGCGCAATAGTGACTCTTCTTACCAGAAAACTACTCTTGCTCTTAGGACCACAAACTGCATGTGACTCAACTCCATTTAGGACTGGGAAACAAACGCTAGCTCTGCTCACAAGAAAGACACTCTGCTTTTGAGAAAAGAGCACTCTTCTACTCTACTGTGTTTCCTATAGGGCCAGAACAGTGAACTTGCTCAGAACATAATAACTGTGCTTCCTAAACACAGAGGCCATATCTAGTTCAATTCTGCGTAGGAACCTGACAAAAACAGTAGATCCTCTTCAGTCCAATACACTGTACTTCCTGGGATCAGATGCCAGTGCTATTTGCCCTGTGTATGACAATGGGAGCGCAATAGTGACTCTTCTTACCAGAAAACAACTCTTGCTCGTAGGACCAGAAACTACATGGGATTCAACTCCATTTAGGACTGGGAAACAAACGATAGCTCGCCTTACAAGAAACACACTCTGCTTTTGAGAAAAGAGCAATCTTCTACTCTACTGTGTTTCCTATAAGGCCAGAACAGTGAACTTGCTCAGAACAAAAGAACTGTGCTTCCTACACACGGGCCATAACTAGTTCAACTCTGCTTAGGAAACTGACAAGAACAGTAGCTCCTCTTCAGTCCAATACACTGTACTTGCTGGGAACAGACGCGAGTGCTATTTGCACTGTGTATGGCAATGAGAGTGCAATAGTGACTTTCCTTAACAGAAAACAACTCTTGCTCCTAGGAACACAAACTGCATGTGATTCAACTCCATTTAGGACTGGGAAACAAACGCTAGCTCGCCTTACAAGAAACACACTCTGCTTTTGAGAAAAGAGCACTCTTCTACTCTACTGTGTTTCCTATGGTCTCCGAACAGTGAGCTTGCTCAGAACAAAAGAACTGTGCTTCCTACACACAAGGCCATATCTAGTTCAATTCTGCTTAGGAACCTGACAAGAACGGTAGATCCTCTTCAGTCCAATACACTTTACTTGCTGGGACAAGACACGAGTGCTATTTGCCCTGTGTATGGCAATGGGAGCGCAATAGTTACTTTCCTTACCAGAAAACAACTCTTTCTCGTAGGACCAGAAACTGCATGCGATTCAACTCCATTTAGGACTAGGGAACAAACGCTAGCTCGCCTTACAAGAAACACACTCTGCTTTTGAGAAAAGAGCACTTTTCTACTCTACTGTGTTTCCTATAGGGCCAGAACAGTGAGCATGCTCAGAACATAAGAACTGTGCTTCCTACACACACGGGCCTTATCTAGTTCAACTCTGCATAGGACACTGACAAGAACAGTAGCTCCTCTTCAGTCAGATACACTGTACTTGCTGGGAACAGACGGGAGTGCTATTTGCACTGTGTATGGCAGTGTGAGCACAATAGTGACTTTCCTTACCAGAAAACAACTCTTGCTCTTAGGACCAGAAACTGCATGTGATTCAACTCCATTTAGGACTGGGAAACAAACGGTAGCTCGCCTTACAAGAAACACACTCTGCTTTTGGGAAAAGAGCACTCTTCTACTCTACTTTGTTTCCTATGGGGTCCGAACAGTGAGCTTGCTCAGAACAAAAGAACTGTGCTTCCTACACACACGGCCATATCTAGTTCAATTCTGCTTAGGAAACTGACAAGAACAGTAGCTCCTATTCAGTCCAATACACTGTACTTGCTGGGAACAGACACGAGTGCTATTTGTATTGTGTATTACATTTGGAGCGCAATAGTAACTCTTCTTACCAGAAAAAAACTCTTGCTCGTAGGAACAAAAACTGTCTGTGATTCAACTCCATTTGGGACTGGGAAACAAACTCTAGCTCACCTTACAAGAAACACATTCTACTTTTGAGAAAAGAGCACTCTTCTACTCTACTCTGTTTCCTATAGGGCCAGAACAGTTAGCTTGCTCAGAACAAATGAACTGTGCTTCCTAGACACACGGGCCATATCTAGTTCAACTCTGCTTAGGAAACTGACAAGAACAGTAGCTCCTCTTCAGTCCAATACACTGTACTTGCTGGGAACAGACACATGTGCTATTTGCACTGTGTATGGCAATGGGAACGCAATAGTGACTTTCCTTACCAGAAAACAACTCTTGCTCGTAGGACCAAAAACTGCATGTGATTCAACTCCATTTAGGACTGGGAAACAAACGCTAGCTCGCCTTACAAGAATCAAACTCTGCTTTTGAGAAAAGAGCAATCTTCTACTCTACTGTGTTTCCTATAAGGCCAGAACAGTGAACTTGCTCAGAACAAAAGAACTGTGCTTCCTACACCCGGGCCATAACTAGTTCAACTCTGCTTAGGAAACTGACAAGAACAGTAGCTCCTCTTCAGTCCAATACACTGTACTTGCTGAGAACAGACGCGAGTGCTATTTGCACTGTGTATGGCAATGAGAGCACAATAGTGACTTTCCTTAACAGAAAACAACTCTTGCTCCTAGGAACACAAACTGCATGTGATTCAACGCCATTTAGGACTGGGAAACAAACGCTAGCTCGCCTTACAAGAAACACTCTCTGCTTTTTAGAAAAGAGCACTCTTCTACTCTACTGTTTTTCCTATGGGGTCCGAAAAGTGAGCTTGCTCAGAACAAAGAACTGTGCTTCCTACACACAAGGCCATATCTAGTTCAATTCTGCTTAGAAACCTGACAAGAATGGTAGATCCTCTTCATTCCAATACACTGTACTTGCTGGGAACAGATGCCATTGCTATTTGTCCTGTGTATGGCAATGGCAGCGCAATAGTGACTATTCTTACCATAAAACAACTCTTGCTCATAGGAGCAGAAACTGCATGTGATTCCACTCCATTTAGGACTGAGACACAAACGCTAGCTCACCTTACAAGAAACACACTCTGCTTTAGAGAAAAGAGCACTCTTCTACTCTACTGTGTTTCCTATGGGGTCCAAACAGTGAGCTTGCTCAGAACAAAAGAACTGTGCTTCCTACACACAAGGACCATATGTCGTTCAACTCAGCTTAGGAAACTGACAAGAACAGTAGGTCCTATTCAGTCCAATACACTGTACTTGCTGGGAAAAGACGCGAGTGCTATTTGCCCTGTGTATGGCAATGGGAGCGCAATAGTGACTTCCCTTACCAGAAAACATCTCTTGTTCGTAGGACCAGAAACTGCATGTGATTCAACTCCATTTAGGACTAGGAAACAAACGCTAGCTCGCCTTACAAGAAACACACTCTGCTTTTGAGAAAAGAGCACTATTCTACTCTACTGAGTTTCCTATAGGGCCAGAACAGTGAGCTTGCTCAGAACATAATAACTGTGCTTCCTAAACACACGGGCCATATCTAGTTCAACTCTGCTTAGGAAACTGACAAGAACAGCAGCTCCTCTTCAGTCCGATACACTGTACTTGCTGAGAACAGACGTGAGTGCTATTTGCACTGTGTATGGAAATTGGAGCACAATAGTGACTCATCTTACCAGAAAACAACTCTTGCTCGTACGACCAGAAACTGCATGTAACTCAACTCCATTTAGGACTGGGAAACAAACTCTAGCTCACCTTACAAGAAACACACTCTGCTTTTGAGAAAAGAGCACTCTTCTACTCTACTGTGTTTCCTATAGGGCCAGAACACTGTACTTGCTCAGAACAAAAGAACTGTGCTTCCTACACACAGGGGCCATATCTAGTTCAACTCTTCTTAGGAAACTGACAAGAACTGTAGCTCCTCTTCAGTCCAATACACTGTACTTGCTGGGACGAGACGGGAGGGCTATTTGCACTGTGTATGGCAATGAGAGCACAATAGTGACTTTCCTTACCAGAAAAAAACTCTTGCTCGTAGGACCAGAAACTGCATGTGATTCCACACCATTTAGGAATGGGAAACAAATGCTACCTTGCCTTAAAAGAAACACACTCTGCTTTTGAGAAAAAAGCACTTTTCTACTCTACTGTGTTTCCTAAGGGGTCCGAACAGTGAGCTTGCTCAGAACAAAAAAAGTGTGCTTCCCACACACACGGCCATATCTAGTTCAAGTCTGCTTAGGAACCTGACAAGAACAGTAGATCCTTTTCAGTCCAATACACTGTACTTGCTGGGAACAGACGCGAGTGCTATTTGCACAGTGTATGGCAATGGGAGCGCAATGTGACTTTCCTTACCAGAAAACAACTCTTGTTCGTAGGACCTGAAACTGCATGTGATTCAACTCCGTTTAGGACTGGGAAACAAATGCTAGCTCGCCTACAAGAAACACACTCTGCATTTGAGTAAAGAGCACTCATCTACTCTACTGGGTTTCCTATGGGGTCCGAACAGTGAGCTTACTCAGAACAAAAGAACTGTGCTTCCTACACACATGGGCCATATCTAATTCAACTTTGCTTAGGTTACTGACAAGAACAGTAGCTCCTCTTCAGTCTAATACACTGTACTTGCTGGGAACAGACGCGAGTGCTATTTGTACTCTGTATGGCAATGGGAGCGCAATAGTGACTCTTCTTACCAGAAAACAACTCTTGCTCTTAGGACCACAAACTGCATGTGACTCAACTCCATTTAGGACTGGGAAACAAACGCTAGCTCTGCTCACAAGAAAGACACTCTGCTTTTGAGAAAAGAGCACTCTTCTACTCTACTGTGTTTCCTATAGGGTCAGAACAGTGAACTTGCTCAGAACATAATAACTGTGCTTCCTAAACACAGAGGCCATATCTAGTTCAATTCTGCGTAGGAACCTGACAAGAACAGTAGATCCTCTTCAGTCCAATACACTGTACTTCCTGGGAAAAGACGCGAGTGCTATTTGCCCTGTGTATGGCAATGGGAGCGCAATAGTTACTTTCCTTACCAGAAAACAACTCTTGCTCTTAGGACCAGAAACTGCATGTGATTCAACTCCATTTAGGACTGGGAAACAAACGGTAGCTCGCCTTACAAGAAACACACTCTGCTTTTGGGAAAAGAGCACTCTTCTACTCTACTTTGTTTCCTATGGGGTCCGAACAGTGAGCTTGCTCAGAACAAAAGAACTGTGCTTCCTACACACACGGCCATATCTAGTTCAATTCTGCTTAGGAAACTGACAAGAACAGTAGCTCCTATTCAGTCCAATACACTGTACTTGCTGGGAACAGACACGAGTGCTATTTGTACTGTGTATGACATTTGGAGCGCAATAGTGACTCTTCTTACCAGAAAACAACTCTTGCTCGTAGGACCAAAAACTGTCTGTGATTCAACTCCATTTAGGACTGGGAAACAAACTCTAGCTCACCTTACAAGAAACACATTCTACTTTTGAGAAAAGAGCACTCTTCTACTCTACTCTGATTCCTATAGGGCCAGAACAGTTAGCTTGCTCAGAACAAATGAACTGTGCTTCCTAGACACACGGGCCATATCTAGTTCAACTCTGCTTAGGAAACTGAGAAGAACAGTAGCTCCTCCTCAGTCCAATACACTGTACTTGCTGGGAACAGACACATGTGCTATTTGCACTGTGTATCGCAATGGGAACGCAATAGTGACTTTCCTTACCAGAAAACAACTCTTGCTTGTAGGACCACAAACTGCATGTGATTCAACTCCATTTAGGACTGGGAAACAAACGCTAGCTCGCCTTACAAGAAACACACTGCTTTTGAGAAAAGAGCACTCTTCTACTCTACTGTGTTTCCTATGGGGTCCGAACAGTGAGCTTGCTCAGAACAAAAGAACTGTGCTTCCTACATACAGGGACCATATGTAGTTCAACTCTGCTTAGGAAACTGACAAGAACAGTAGATCCTCTTCAGTCCCATACACTGTACTTGCTGGGAACAGACGCCAGTGCTATTTGCACTGTGTACGGCAATTGGAGCACAATAGTGACTCGTCTTACCAGAAAACAACCCTTACTCATAGAATAAAAAACTGCATGTGACTCAACTCCATTTAGGACTGGGAAACAAACTCTAGCTCGCTTTACAAGAAACACACTCTGCTTTTGAGAAAAGAGCACTCTTCTACTCTACTGTGCTTCCTATAGGGCCAGAACAGTGAGCGTTCTCAGAAAAAAAGAACTGTGCTTCCTAAACACATGGGCCATATCTAGTTCAACTCTTCTTGGGAAACTGACAAGAACAGTAGCTCCTGTTCAGTACAATACACTGTACTTGCTGGGAACAGAGGGGAGGGCTATTTGCACTCTGTATGGCAATGGGAGCGCAATAGTGACTTTCCTTACCAGAAAACAACTCTTGCTCGTAGGACCAGAAACTGCATGTGATTCCACTCCATTTAGGAATGGGAAACAAAAGCTAGCTCGTCTTAAAAGAAACACACTCTACGTTTGAGAAAAAAGCACTCTTCTACCCTACTGTGTTTTCTATGGGGTCCGAACAGTGAGCTTGCTCAGAACAAAAAAAACTGTGCTTCCTACACACACGGCCATATCTAGTTGAACTCTGCTTAGGAACCTGACAAGAACAGTAGATCCTCTTCAGTCCAATACACTGTACTTGCTGGGAACAGACGCGAGTGCTATTTGCACAGTGTATGGCAATGGGAGCGCAATGTGACTTCCCTTACCAGAAAACATCTCTTGTTCGTAGGACCAGAAACTGCATGTGATTCAACTCCATTTAGGACTAGGAAACAAACGCTAGCTCGCCTTACAAGAAACACACTCTGCTTTTGAGAAAAGAGCACTATTCTACTCTACTGAGTTTCCTATAGGGCCAGAACAGTGAGCTTGCTCAGAACATAATAACTGTGCTTCCTAAACACACGGGCCATATCTAGTTCAACTCTGCTTAGGAAACTGACAAGAACAGCAGCTCCTCTTCAGTCCGATACACTGTACTTGCTGAGAACAGACGTGAGTGCTATTTGCACTGTGTATGGAAATTGGAGCACAATAGTGACTCATCTTACCAGAAAACAACTCTTGCTCGTACGACCAGAAACTGCATGTAACTCAACTCCATTTAGGACTGGGAAACAAACTCTAGCTCACCTTACAAGAAACACACTCTGCTTTTGAGAAAAGAGCACTCTTCTACTCTACTGTGTTTCCTATAGGGCCAGAACAGTGTACTTGCTCAGAACAAAAGAACTGTGCTTCCTACACACAGGGGCCATATCTAGTTCAACTCTTCTTAGGAAACTGACAAGAACTGTAGCTCCTCTTCAGTCCAATACACTGTACTTGCTGGGACGAGACGGGAGGGCTATTTGCACTGTGTATGGCAATGAGAGCACAATAGTGACTTTCCTTACCAGAAAAAAACTCTTGCTCGTAGGACCAGAAACTGCATGTGATTCCACACCATTTAGGAATGGGAAACAAATGCTACCTTGCCTTAAAAGAAACACACTCTGCTTTTGAGAAAAAAGCACTTTTCTACTCTACTGTGTTTCCTAAGGGGTCCGAACAGTGAGCTTGCTCAGAACAAAAAAAGTGTGCTTCCCACACACACGGCCATATCTAGTTCAAGTCTGCTTAGGAACCTGACAAGAACAGTAGATCCTTTTCAGTCCAATACACTGTACTTGCTGGGAACAGACGCGAGTGCTATTTGCACAGTGTATGGCAATGGGAGCGCAATGTGACTTTCCTTACCAGAAAACAACTCTTGTTCGTAGGACCTGAAACTGCATGTGATTCAACTCCGTTTAGGACTGGGAAACAAATGCTAGCTCGCCTACAAGAAACACACTCTGCATTTGAGTAAAGAGCACTCATCTACTCTACTGGGTTTCCTATGGGGTCCGAACAGTGAGCTTACTCAGAACAAAAGAACTGTGCTTCCTACACACATGGGCCATATCTAATTCAACTTTGCTTAGGTTACTGACAAGAACAGTAGCTCCTCTTCAGTCTAATACACTGTACTTGCTGGGAACAGACGCGAGTGCTATTTGTACTCTGTATGGCAATGGGAGCGCAATAGTGACTCTTCTTACCAGAAAACAACTCTTGCTCTTAGGACCACAAACTGCATGTGACTCAACTCCATTTAGGACTGGGAAACAAACGCTAGCTCTGCTCACAAGAAAGACACTCTGCTTTTGAGAAAAGAGCACTCTTCTACTCTACTGTGTTTCCTATAGGGTCAGAACAGTGAACTTGCTCAGAACATAATAACTGTGCTTCCTAAACACAGAGGCCATATCTAGTTCAATTCTGCGTAGGAACCTGACAAGAACAGTAGATCCTCTTCAGTCCAATACACTGTACTTGCTGGGAAAAGACGCGAGTGCTATTTGCCCTGTGTATGGCAATGGGAGCGCAATAGTTACTTTCCTTACCAGAAAACAACTCTTGCTCTTAGGACCAGAAACTGCATGTGATTCAACTCCATTTAGGACTGGGAAACAAACGGTAGCTCGCCTTACAAGAAACACACTCTGCTTTTGGGAAAAGAGCACTCTTCTACTCTACTTTGTTTCCTATGGGGTCCGAACAGTGAGCTTGCTCAGAACAAAAGAACTGTGCTTCCTACACACACGGCCATATCTAGTTCAATTCTGCTTAGGAAACTGACAAGAACAGTAGCTCCTATTCAGTCCAATACACTGTACTTGCTGGGAACAGACACGAGTGCTATTTGTACTGTGTATGACATTTGGAGCGCAATAGTGACTCTTCTTACCAGAAAACAACTCTTGCTCGTAGGACCAAAAACTGTCTGTGATTCAACTCCATTTAGGACTGGGAAACAAACTCTAGCTCACCTTACAAGAAACACATTCTACTTTTGAGAAAAGAGCACTCTTCTACTCTACTCTGATTCCTATAGGGCCAGAACAGTTAGCTTGCTCAGAACAAATGAACTGTGCTTCCTAGACACACGGGCCATATCTAGTTCAACTCTGCTTAGGAAACTGAGAAGAACAGTAGCTCCTCCTCAGTCCAATACACTGTACTTGCTGGGAACAGACACATGTGCTATTTGCACTGTGTATCGCAATGGGAACGCAATAGTGACTTTCCTTACCAGAAAACAACTCTTGCTTGTAGGACCACAAACTGCATGTGATTCAACTCCATTTAGGACTGGGAAACAAACGCTAGCTCGCCTTACAAGAAACACACTGCTTTTGAGAAAAGAGCACTCTTCTACTCTACTGTGTTTCCTATGGGGTCCGAACAGTGAGCTTGCTCAGAACAAAAGAACTGTGCTTCCTACATACACGGACCATATGTAGTTCAACTCTGCTTAGGAAACTGACAAGAACAGTAGATCCTCTTCAGTCCCATACACTGTACTTGCTGGGAACAGACGCCAGTGCTATTTGCACTGTGTACGGCAATTGGAGCACAATAGTGACTCGTCTTACCAGAAAACAACCCTTACTCATAGAATAAAAAACTGCATGTGACTCAACTCCATTTAGGACTGGGAAACAAACTCTAGCTCGCTTTACAAGAAACACACTCTGCTTTTGAGAAAAGAGCACTCTTCTACTCTACTGTGCTTCCTATAGGGCCAGAACAGTGAGCGTTCTCAGAAAAAAAGAACTGTGCTTCCTAAACACATGGGCCATATCTAGTTCAACTCTTCTTGGGAAACTGACAAGAACAGTAGCTCCTGTTCAGTACAATACACTGTACTTGCTGGGAACAGAGGGGAGGGCTATTTGCACTCTGTATGGCAATGGGAGCGCAATAGTGACTTTCCTTACCAGAAAACAACTCTTGCTCGTAGGACCAGAAACTGCATGTGATTCCACTCCATTTAGGAATGGGAAACAAAAGCTAGCTCGTCTTAAAAGAAACACACTCTACGTTTGAGAAAAAAGCACTCTTCTACCCTACTGTGTTTTCTATGGGGTCCGAACAGTGAGCTTGCTCAGAACAAAAAAAACTGTGCTTCCTACACACACGGCCATATCTAGTTGAACTCTGCTTAGGAACCTGACAAGAACAGTAGATCCTCTTCAGTCCAATACACTGTACTTGCTGGGAACAGACGCGAGTGCTATTTGCACAGTGTATGGCAATGGGAGCGCAATGTGACTTTCCTTACCAGAAAACAAATCTTGTTCTTAGGACCTGAAACTGCATGTGATTCAACTCCATTTAGGACTAGGAAACAAACGCTAGCTTGCCTTACAAGAAACACACTCTGCTTTTGAGAAAAGAGCACTCTTCTAATCTACTGTGTTTCCTATAGGGCCAGAACAGTGAGCTTGCTCAGAACATAAGAACTGTGCTTCCTACACACACGGCCATATCTAGTTCAACTCTGCTTAGGAAACTGACAAGAACAGTAGCTCCTCTTCAGTCCCATACACTGTACTTGCTGGGAACAGACGGGAGTGCTATTTGCACTGTGTATGGCAATGGGAGCGCAATAGTGACTTTCCTTACCAGAAAACAACTCTTGCTCGTAGGACCAGAAACTGCATGTGATTCAACTCCATTTAGGACTGGGAAACAAACACTAGTTCGCCTTACAAGAAACACACTCTGCATTAGAGAAAAGAGCACTCTTCTACTCTACTGTGTTTCCTATAGGGCCAGAACAGTGAGATTGCTCAGAACAAAAGAACTGTGCTTCCTACACATGGGCCATATCTAGTTCAACTCTGCTTAAGAAATTGACAAGAACAGTAGCTCCTCTTCAGTCCGATACACTGTACTTTCTGGGAACCGACGCGAGTGCTACTTGCACCGTGTGTAGCATTCGGAGCACAATAGTGACTTTCCTTACCAGAAAACAACTCTTGCTCGTAGGACCAGAAACTGCATGTGAATCAACTCCATTTATGACTGGGAAACAAATGCTAGCTCGCCTTACATGAAACACACTCTGCTTTTGAGAAAAGAGCACTCTTCTACTCTACTGTGTTTCCTATGGTCTCCGAACAGTGAGCTTGCTCAGAACAAAAGAACTGTGCTTCCTACACACACGGGCCATATCTAGTTCAACTCTGCTTAGGAAACTGACAAGGACAGTAGCTCCTCTTCAGTCCAATACACTTTATTTGCGGGGAACAGACGCGAGTGCTATTTTCACTGTATATGGCAATTGGAACACAATAGTGACTAGTCTTACCAGAAAACAACTCTTGCTCGTAGGACAAAAAACTGCATGTGACTCAACTCCATTTAGGATTGGGAAACAAACGCTAGCTCGCCTTACAAGAAACACACTCTGCTTTAGAGAAAAGAGCACTCTTCTACTCTACTGTGTTTCCTATAGGGCCAGAACAGTGAGCTTGCTCATAACATAAGAACTCGCTTCCTACACACACGGGCCATATCTTGTTCAACTCTGCTTAGGAACCTGACAAGAACAGTAGCTCCTCTTCAGTCCAATACACTGTACTTGCTGGGAACAGACACATGTGCTATTTGCACTGTGTATGGCAATGGCAGCACAATAATGACTTTCCTTACCAGAAAATATTTCTTGCTCGCAGGACCAGAAACTGTCTGTGATTCAACTCCATTTAGGACTGGGAAACAAATGCTAGCTCGCCTTACAAGAAACACACTCTGCTTTAGAAAAAGAGCACTCTTCTACTCTACTGTGTATCCTATGGGGTCCGAACAGTGAGCTTGCTCAGAACAAAAGAACTGTGCTTCCTACACACACGGACCATATGTAGTTCAACTCTGCTTAGGAAACTGACAAGAACAGTAGATCCTCTTCAGTCCCATACACTGTACTTGCTGGGAACAGACGCCAGTGCTATTTGCATTGTGTACGGCAATTGGAGCACAATAGTGACTCGTCTTACCAGAAAACAACTCTTACTCATAGAACAAAAAACTGCATGTGACTCAACTCCATTTAGGACTGGGAAACAAACTCTAGCTCGCTTTACAAGAAACACACTCTGCTTTTGAGAAAGAGCACTCTTCTACTCTACTGTGCTTCCTATAGGGCCAGAACAGTGAGCGTTCTCAGAAAAAAAGTACTGTGCTTCCTAAACACATGGGCCATATCTAGTTCAACTCTTCTTAGGAAACTGACAAGAAGAGTAGCTCCTCTTCAGTACAATACACTGTACTTGCTGGGAACAGACGCATGTGCTTTTTGCACTGTGTATGGCAATGGGAACGCAATAGTGACTTTCCTTACCAGAAAACAACTCTTGCTCGTAGAGCCAAAAACTGCATGTGATTCAACTCCATTTAGGACTGGGAAACAAACGCTAGCTCGACTTACAAGAAACACACTGCTTTAGAGAAAAGAGCACTCTTCTACTCTACTGTGTTTCCAATGGGGTCCGAACAGTGAGCTTGCTCAGAATAAAAGAACTGTGCTTCCTACACACACGGACCATATGTAGTTCAACTCTGCTTAGGAAACTGACAAGAACAGTAGCTCCTCTTCAGTCCAATACACTGTACTTGCTGGGAAAAGACGCAAGTGCTATTTGCCCTGTGTATGGCAATGGGAGCGCAATAGTGACTTTCCTTACCAGAAAACAACTCTTGTTCGTAGGACCAGAAACTGCATGTGATTCAACTCCGTTTAGGACTGGGAAACAAATGCTAGCTCGCCTTACATGAAACACTCTCTGCTTTTGAGAAAAGAGCACTCTTCTTCTCTACTGTGTTTCCTATTGGGTCCAAACAGTGAGCTTGCTCAGAACAAAGAACTGTGCTTCCTACACACATGGACCATATCTAGTTCAACTCTGCTTAGGAAACTGACAAGAACAGTAGCTCCTCTTCAGTCCGATACACTGTACTTGCTGGGAACATACGCGAGTGCTATTTGCACTGTGTATGGCAATGGGAGCGCAATAGTGACTTTCCTTACCAGAAAACAACTCTTGCTCGTAGGACCACACACTGCATGTGATTCAACGCCATTTAGGACTGGGAAACAAATGCTAGCTCGCCTTACAAGAAACACGCTCTGCTTCTGAGAAAAGAGCACTCTTCTACTCTACTGTGTTTCCTATGGGGTCCAAACAGTGAGCTAGCTCAGAACAAAAGAACTGTGCTTCCTACACACATCGACCATATCTAGTTCAACTCTGCTTAGGAACCTGACAAGAACAGTAGATCCTCTTCAGTCCAATACACTGTACTTGCGGGCAAGATATGCGAGTGCTATTTGCACTGTGTATGGCAATTGGAGCACAATAGTGACTCGTCTTACCAGAAAACAACTCTTGCTCGTAGGACAAAAAAACTGCATGTGACTCAACTCCATTTGGTCTGGGAAACAAACGCTAGCTCGCCTTACAAGCAACACACTCTGCTTTAGAGAAAAGAGCACTATTCTAATCTACTGTGTTTCCTATGGGGTCCGAACAGTGAGCTTTCTCAGAACAAAGAACTGTGCTTCCTACACACACAGCCATATCTAGTTCAATTCTGCTTAGGAACCTGACAAGAATAGTAGCTCCTCTTCAGTCCAATACACTGTACTGCTGGGAACAGACTCCAGTCCTATTTGTCCTGTGTATGACATTGCAGCGCAATAGTGACTATTCTTATCATAAAACAACTCTTGCTCTTAGGACCAGAAACTGCATGTGATTCAACTCCACTTAGGACTGGGAAACAAACGCTAGCTCGCCTTACAAGAAACACAATCTGCTTTAGAGAAAAGAGCACTCTTCTACTCTACTGTGTTTCCTATAGGGCCAGAACAGTGAGCTTGCTCAGAACAAAAGAACTGTGCTTCCTACACACGGGCCATATCTAGTTCAACTCTGCTTAGGAAACTGACAAGAACAGTAGCTCCTCTTCAGTCCGATACACTGTACTTGCTTGGAACAGACGCGAGTGCTATTTGCACTATGTATGGCAATGGGAGCGCAATAGTGACTTTCCTTACCAGAAAACAACTCTTGCTCATAGGACCAGAAACTGCATGTGATTCAACTCCGTTTATTACTGGGAAACAAATGCTAGCTCGCCTTACATGAAACACTCTCTGGTTTTGAGAAAAGAGCACTCTTCTACTCTACTGTGTTTCCAATGTGGTCCAAACAGTTAGCTTGCTCAGAACAAAGAACTGTGCTTCTTACACACATGGACCATATATAGTTCAACTCTGCTTAGGAAACTGACAAGAACAGTAGCTCCTCTTCAGTCCGATACACTGTACTTGCCTGGAACAGACGCGAGTGCTATTTGCACTGTGTATGGCAAAGGGAGCACAATAGTGACTTTCCTTACCAGAAAACAACTCTTGCTCGTAGGACCAGAAACTGCATGTGATTCAACTCCATTTAGGACTGGGAAACAAACGCTAGCTCGCCTTACAAGAAACACACTCTGCTTTAGAGAAAAGAGCACTCTTCTACTCTATTGTGTTTCCTATGGGGTCCAACCAGTGAGCTTGCTCAGAACAAAAGAACTGTGCTTCCTACACACAAGGACCATATGTAGTTCAACTCTGCTTAGGAAACTGACAAGAACAGTAGCTCCTATTCAGTCCAATACACTGTACTTGCTGGGAAAAGACGCGAGTGCTATTTGCCCTGTGTATGGCAATGGGAGCGCAATAGTGACTTTCCTTACCAGAAAACAACTCTTGTTCGTAGGACCAGAAACTGCATGTGATTCAACTCCATTTAGGACTAGAAAACAAACGCTAGCTCGCCTTAGAAGAAAGACACTCTGCTTTTGAGAAAAGAGCACACTTCTACTCTACTGTGTTTTCTATAGGGCTAGAACAGTGAGCTTGCTCAGAACATAAGAACTGTGCTTTCTACACACACGGTCCTTATCTAGTTCAACTCTGCTTAGGAAACTGACAAGAACAGTAGCTCCTCTTCAGTCCGATACACTGTACTTGCTGGGAACAGACGCGAGTGCTATTTGCACTGTGTATGGCATTTGGAGCGCATTAGTGACTCTTCTTACCAGAAAACAACTCTTGCTCGTAGGACCAAAAACTGTCTGTGACTCAACTCCATTTAGGACTGGGAAACAAACGTGAGCGCGCCTTACAAGAAACACACTCTGCTTTAGAGAAAAGAGCACTCTTCTACTCTACTGTGTTTCCTATAGGGCCAGAACAGTGAACTTGCTCAGAACAAAAGAACTGTGCTTCCTACACACATGGACCATATCTAGTTCAACTCTGCTTAGGAAACTGACAAGAATAGTAGCTCCTCTTCATTCCGATACACTGTTCTTGCTGAGAACAGACGCGAGTGCTATTTGAACTGTGAATCGCAAATGGAGCACAATAGTGACTCGTCTTACCAGAAAACAACTCTTGCTTATAGGACAAAAAACTGCATGTGACTCAACTCCATTTACGACTATGAAACAAACTCTAGCTCGCCTTAGAAGAAACACACTCTGCTTTTGAGAAAAGAGCACTCTTCTACTCTACTGTGTTTCCTATATGGCCAGAACAGTGAGCTTGCTCAGAACAAATGAACTGTGCTTCCTAGACTCACGGGCCATATCTAGTTCAACTCTGCTTAGGAAACTGAGAAGAACAGTAGCTCCTCTTCAGTCCAATACACTGTACTTGCTGGGAACAAATGCCAGTGCAATTTGCACTGTGTTTGGCAATGGGAGCGCAATAGTGACTTTCCTTACCAGAAAACAACTCTTGCTCGTAGGACCAGAAACTGCATGTGATTCAACTCCATTTAGGACTGGGAAACAAACGCTAGCTCGCCTTACAAGAAACACACTCTGCTTTAGAGAAAAGAGCACTCTTCTACTCTACTTTGTTTCCTTGGCTTCCAAACAGTGAGCTTGCTCAGAACAAAAGTACTGTGCTTCCTACACACAAGGACCATATGTAGTTCAACTCTGCTTAGGAAACTGACAAGAACAGTAGCTCCTATTCAGTCCAATACACTGTACTTGCTGGGAAAAGACGCGAGTGCTATTTGCACTGTGTATGGCAATGGGAGCGCAATAGTGACTTTCCTTACCAGAAAACAACTCTTGTTCGTAGGACCAGAAACTGCATGTGATTCAACTCCATTTAGGACTAGGAAAAAAACGCAAGCTCGCCTTACAAGAACCACACTCTGCTTTTGAGAAAAGAGCACTCTTCTACTCTACTGTGTTTCCTATAGGGCCAGAACAGTGAGCTTGCTCAGAACATAAGAACTGTGCTTTCTACACACACGGTCCTTATCTAGTTCAACTCTGCTTAGGAAACTGACAAGAACAATAGCTCCTCTTCAGTCAGATACACTTTACTTGCTGGGAACAGACACGAGTGCTATTTGCACTGTGTATGGCAATGGGAGCGCAATAGTTACTTTCCTTACCAGAAAACAACTCTTGCTCAGAGGACCAGAAATTGCATGTGATTCAACTCCATTTAGGACTGGGAAACACACGCTAGCTCCCCTTACAAGAAACACACTCTGCTTTTGAGAAAAGAGCACTCTTCTACTCTACTGTGTTTCCTATGGGGTCCGAACAGTGAGCTTGCTCAGAACAAAAGAACTGTGCTTCCTACACACATGGATCATATCTAGTTCAACTCTGCTTAGGAAACTGACAAGAACAGTAGCTCCTTTTCAGTCCGATACACTGTACTTGCTGGGAACAGACGCGAGAGCTATTTGAACTGTGTATGGCAATGGGAGCGCAATAGTGGCTTTCCTTACCAGAAAACAACTCTTGTTCGTAGGACCAGAAACTGCATGTGATTCAACTCCGTTTAGGACTGGGAAATAAATTCTAGCTCGCCTTACAAGAAACACACTCTGCTTTAGAGAAAAGAGCACTCTTCTACTCTACTGTGTTTCCTATGGGGTCCAAACAGTGAGCTTGCTCAGAACAAAAGAACTGTGCTTCCTACACACAAGGACCATATGTAGTTCAACTCTGCTTAGGAAACTGACAAGAACAGTAGCTCCTATTCAGTCCAATACACTGTACTTGCTGGGAAAAGACGCGAGTGCTATTTGCCCTGTGTATGGCAATGGGAGCGCAACAGTGACTTTCCTTACCAGAAAACAACTCTTGTTCGTAGTACCAGAAACTGCATGTGATTCAACTCCATTTAGGACTGGGAAACAAACGCTAGCTCGCCTTACAAGAAACACAATCTGCTTTAGAGAAAAGAGCACTCTTCTACACTACTGTGTTTCCTATAGGGCCAGAACAGTGAGCTTGCTCAGAACAAAGAACTGTGCTTCCTACACACATGGACCATATCTAGTTCAACTCTGCTTAGGAAACTGACAAGAACAGTAGCTCCTCTTCAGTCCGATACACTGTACTTGCTGGGAACAGACGCGAGGGCTATTTGCACTGTGTATGGCAAAGGGAGCACAATAGTGACTTTCCTTACCAGAAAACAACTCTTGCTCGTAGTACCAGAAACTGCATGTGATTCAACTCCATTTAGGACTTTGAAACAAATGATAGCTTGCCTTACAAAAAACACACTCTGCTTTTGAGAAAAGAGCACTCTTCTACTCTACTGTTTTTCCTATGGGGTCCGAACAGTGAGCTTGCTCAGAACAAAAGAACTGTGCTTCCTACACACACGGCCATATCTAGTTCAATTCTGCTTAGGAACCTGACAGGAAGAGTAGACCCTCTTCAGTCCAATACACTGTACTTGCTGCGAACAGACGCCAGTGCTATTTGTCCTGTGTGTGTCAATAGCAGCACAATAGTGACTATTTTTACCATAAAACAACTCTTGCTCGTAGGACAGAAACTGCATGTGATTCCACTCCATTTAGGACTGGGAAACAAATGCTAGCTCGCCTTACAAGAAACACACTCTGATTTAGAGAAAAGAGCACTCTTCTACTCTACTGTGTTTCCTATGGGGTCCAAAGAGTGAGCTTGCTCAGAACAAAAGAACTGTGCTTCCTACACACAAGGACCATATGTAGTTCAACTCTGCTTAGGAAACTGACAAGAACAGTAGCTCCTCTTCAGTCCGATACACTGTTCTTGCTGAGAACAGACGCGAGTGCTATATGAACTGTGAATCGCAATTGGTGCACAATAGTGACTCGTCCTACCAGAAAACAAATCTTTCTCGTAGGACAAAAAACTGCATGTGACTCAACTTCATTTACGACTATGAAACAAACTCTAGCTCGCCTTACAAGAAACACACTCTGCTTTTGAGAAAAGAGCACTCTTCTACTCTACTTTGTTTCCTATAGGTCCAGAACAGTGAGCTTGCTCAGAACATAATGACTGTGCTTCCTAAACACACGGGCCATATCTAGTTCAACTCTGCTTAGGAAACTGACAAGAACAGTAGCTCCTCTTCAGTTCGATACACTGTACTTGCTGGAAACAGACACCAGTGCTATTTGTCCTGTGTATGGCAATGGCCGCGCAATAGTGACTATTCTTACCATAAAAAAACTCTTGCTCGTAGGACCAGAAACTGCATGTGATTCAACTCCATTTAGGACTGGGAAACAAACGCTAGCTCGCCTTACAAGAAACACACTGCTTTAGAGAAAAGAGCACTCTTCTACTCTACTGTGTTTCCTATGGGGTCCGAACAGTGAGCTTGCTCAGAACAAAAGAACTGTGCTTCCTACACACATGGATCATATCTAGTTCAACTCTGCTTATGAAACTGAGAAGAACAGTAGCTCCTATTCAGTCCAATAGACTGTACTTGCTGGGAACAGACCCGAGTGCTATTTGCACTGTGTATGGCATTTGGAGCACAATAGTGACTCTTCTTACCAGAAAACAACTCTTGCTCGTAGGAACAAAACTTGCATGTGACTCAACTCCATTTAGGACTGGGAAACAACCGCGAGCTCGCCTTACAAGAAACACACTCTGCTTTTGAGAAAAGAGCACTCTTCTACTCTACTGTGTTTCCTATAGGGCCAGAACAGTGAGCTTGCTCAGAACAAAAGAACCGTGCTTCCTACACACACGGCCATATCTAGTTCAATTCTGCTTAGGAACCTGACCAGAGCAGTAGATCCTCTTCAGTCCAATACACTGTACTTGCTGGGAACAGACGCCAGTGCTATTTGTCCTGTGTATGGCAATGGCAGCGCAATAGTGACTCTTCTTATTATAAAACAACTCTTGCTCGTAGGACCACAAACTGCATGTGATTCAACTCCATTTAGGACTGGGAAACAAACGCTAGCTCGCCTTACAAGAAACTCACTCTGCTTTTGAGAAAAGAGCACTCTTCTACTCTACTGTGTTTCCTATCGGGTCTAAACAGTGAGCTTGGTCAGAACAAAAGAACTGTGCTTCCTACACACATGGACCATATCTAGTTCAACTCTGCTTAAGAAACTGACAAGAACAGTCGCTCCTATTCAGTCCAATACACTGTACTTGCTGGGAACAGACGCCAGTGCTATTTGCAATGTGTATGGCATTTGGAGCGCAATAGTGACTCCTCCTACCAGAAAACAACTCTTGCTCGTAGGACCAAAAACTGATTGTGACTCAACTCCATTTAGGACTGGGAAACAAACGCGAGCTGGCCTTACAAGAACACACTATGCTTTAGAAAAAAGAGCACTCATCTACTCTACTGTGTTTCCTGTAGGGCAAGAACAGTGAGCTTGCTCTGAACATATTAACTGTGCTTCCTCCACACACGGGCCATATGTAGTTCAACTCTGCTTAGGAAACTGACAAGAACAGTAGCTCCTATTCAGTCCAATACACTGTACTTGCTAGGAACAGACGCCAGTGCTATTTGCACTGTGTATGGCAATGGGAGCGCAATAGTGACTTTCCTTACCAGAAAACAACTCTTGTTCGTAGGACTAGAAACTGCATGTGATTCAACCTCATTTAGGACTAGGAAACAAACCCTAGCTCGCCTTACAAGAAACACACTCTGCTTTTCAGAAATGAGCACTCTTCTACTCTACTGTGTTTCCTATGGGGTCCGAACAGTGAGCTTGCTCAGAACAAAAGAACTGTGCTACCTACACAAACGGCCATATCTAGTTCAATTCTGCTTAGGAACCTGACAAGAACAGTAGATCCTCTTCAGTCTAATACACTGTACTTGCTGGGAAAAGACGCCAGTGCCATTTGTCCTGTTTATGGCAATGGCAGCGCAATAGTGACTATTCTTACCATAAAACAACTCTTGCTCGTAGGACCAGAAACTGCATGTGATTCCACTCCATTTAGGCCTGGGAAACAAACGCTAGCTCGCCTTACAAGAAACACACTCTGCTTTTGAGAAAAGAGCACTCTTCTACTCTACTGTGTTTCCTTTTGGGTCCGAACAGTGAGCTTGCTCAGAACAAAAGAACTGTGCTTCCTACACACATGGACCATATGTAGTTCAACTCTGCTTAGGAAACTGACAAGAACAGTAGCTCCTCTTCAGTCCAATACACTGTACATGGTGGGAACAGACGCGAGTGCTATTTGCACTGTGTATGGCATTTGGAGCGCAATAGTGACTCTTCTTACCAGAAAACAACTCTTGCTCATAGGACCAAAAACTGTCTGTGACTCAACTCCATTTAGGACTGGGTAACAAACGCGAGCTTGCCTTACAAGAAACACACTCTGCTTTAGAGAAAAGAGCACTCTTCTACTCTAATGTGTTTCCTATAGGGCCAGAACAGTGAGCTTGCTCAGAACAAAAGAACTGTGCTTCCTACACACATGGACCATATCTAGTTCAACTCTGCTTAGTAAACTGACAAGAACAGTAGCTCCTCTTCAGTCCAATACACTGTACTTGCTGGGAAGAGACGTCAGTGCTATTTGCACTGTGTATGGCAATGAGATCGCAATAGTGACTTTCCTTACCAGAAAACAACTCTTGCTCGTAGGACCAGAAACTGCATGTGATTCAACGCCATTTAGGACTGGGAAACAAATGCTAGCTCGCCTTACAAGAAACGCACTCTGCTTTTGAGAAAAGAGCACTCTTCTACTCTACTGTGTTTCCTATGGGGTCCAAACAGTGAGCTTGCTCAGAACAAAAGAACTGTGCTTTTTACACACATGGACCATATCTAGCTCAACTCTGCTTATGAAACTGACAAGAACAGCAGCTCCTCTTCAGTCCAATACACTGTAATTGCTGGGAACAGACGCGAGTGCTATTTGCCCTGTGTATGGCAATGACAGCGCAATAGTGACTTTTTTTTACCAGAAAACAACTCTTGCTCGTAGGAACACAAACTGCATGTGATTCAACGCCATTTAGGACTGGGAAACAAATGCTAGATCGCCTTACAAGAAACACTCTCTGCTTTAAAGAAAAGAGCACTCTTCTACTCTACTGTGTTTCTTATGGGGTCCAAACAGTGAGCTTGCTCAGAACAAAAGAACTGTGCTTCCTACACACATGGACCATATCTAGTTCAACTCTGCTTAGGAAACTGACAAGAACAGTAGCTCCTATTCAGTCCAATACACTGTACATGCCTGGAACAGACGTGAGTGCTATTTGCACTGTGTATGGCATTTGGAGCACAATAGTGACTCTTCTTACCAGAAAACAACTCTTGCTCATAGGACCAAACACTGCATGTGACTCAACTCCATTTAGGACTGGGAAACAAACGCGAGCTCGCGTTACAAGGAACAAACTCTGCTTTAGAGAAAAGAGCACTCTTCTACTCTACTGTGTTTCTATAGGGCCAGAACAGTGAGCTTGCTCAGAACATAATGACTGTGCTTCCTAAACACACGGGCCATATCTAGTTCAACTCTGCTTAGGAAACTGACAAGAACAGTAGCTCCTCTTCAGTTCGATACTATGTACTTGCTGGGAACAGACACCAGTGCTATTTGTCCTGTGTATGGCAATGGCAGCGCAATAGTGACTATTCTTACCATGAAAAAACTCTTGCTCGTAGGACCAGAAACTGCATGTGATTCAACTCCATTTAGGACTGGGAAACAAACGCTAGCTCGCCTTACAAGAAACACACTGCTTTAGAGAAAAGAGCACTCTTCTACTCTACTGTGTTTCCTATGGGGTCCGAACAGTGAGCTTGCTCAGAACAAAAGAACTGTGCTTCCTACACACATGGATCATATCTAGTTCAACTCTGCTTATGAAACTGAGAAGAACAGTAGCTCCTATTCAGTCCAATAGATTGTACTTGCTAGGAACAGACGCCAGTGCTATTTGCAATGTGTATGGCATTTGGAGCGCAATAGTGACTCCTCTTACCAGAAAACAACTCTTGCTCGTAGGACCAAAAACTGTCTGTGACTCAACTCCATTTAGGACTGGGAAACAAACGCGAGCTGGCCTTACAAGAAACACACTATGCTTTAGAGAAAAGAGCACTCATCTACTCTACTGTGTTTCCTGTAGGGCCAGAACAGTGAGCTTGCTCAGAACATAATAACTGTGCTTCCTCCACACACTGGCCATATCTAGTTCAACTCTGCTTAGGAAAATGACAAGAACAGTAGCTCCTCTTCAGTTCGATACACTGTACTTGCTGAGAACAGATGCGAGTGCTATTTGCACTGTGTATGGCAATTGGAGCACAATAGTGACTCGTCTTACCAGAAAACAACTCTTGCTCGTAGGACAAAAAACTGCATGTGACTCAACTCCATTTAAGACTGGGAAACAAACTCTAGCTCGCCTTACAAGAAACACACTCTGCTTTTGAGAAAAGAGCACTCTTCTACTCTACTGTGTTTCCTATAGGGCCAGAACAGTGAGCTTGCTCAGAACAATTGAACTGTGCTTCCTACACACATGGACCATATCTAGTTCAACTCTGCTTATGAAACTTACAAGAACAGTAGCTCCTATTCAGTCCAATACACTGTACTTGCTGGGAACAGACCCGAGTGCTATTTGCACTATGTATGGCATTTGGAGCACAATAGTGACTCTTCTTACCAGAAAACAACTCTTGCTCGTAGGACCAAAAACTGCATGTGACTCAACTCCATTTATAACTGGGAAACAACCGCGAGCTCGCCTTACAAGAATCATACTCTGCTTTAGAGAAAAAAGCACTCATATACTCTACTGTGTTTCCTGTAGGGCCAGAACAGTGAGCTTGCTCAGAACAAAAGATCTGTGCTTCCTACACACATGGACCATATCTAGTTCAACTCTGCTTAGGAAACTGACAAGAACAGTAGCTCCTATTCAGTCCAATACACTGTACTTGCTGGGAACAGACGCGAGTACTATTTGCACTGTGTATGGCATTTAGAGCGCAATAGTGACTCTTCTCACCAGAAAACAACTCTTGCTTTTAGGAACAAAAACTGTCTGTGACTCAACTCCATTTAGGACTTGGAAACAAATGCGAGCTGGCCTTACAAGAAACACACTCTGCTTTAGAGAAAAAAGCACTCATATACTCTACTGTGTTTCCTGTAGGGCCAGAACAGTGAGCTTGCTCAGAACAAAAGATCTGTGCTTCCTACACACATGGGCCATATCTAGTTCAACTCTGCTTAGGAAACTGACAAGAACAGTAGCTCCTCTTCAGTTCGATACACTGTACTTGCTGAGAACAGACGCGAGTGCTATTTGCACTGTGTATGGCAATGGGAGCGCAATAGTGACTTTCCTTACCAGAAAACAACTCTTGCTCATAGGACCAGAAACTGCATGTGATTCAACTCCATTTAGGACTGGAAAACAAATGCTAGCTCGCCTTACATGAAACACACTCTGCTTTTGAGAAAAAAGCACTCTTCTACTCTACTGTGTTTCCTATGGGGTCCAAAGAGTGAGCTTGCTCAGAACAAAAGAACTGTGCTTCCTACACACACGGGCCATATCTAGTTCAACTCTGCTAGGGAAACAAACAAGAACAGTAGCTCCTCTTCAGTCGAATACACTGTACTTGCGGGGAACAGACGCGAGTGCTATTTGCACTGTGTATGGCAATTGGAGCACAATAGTGACTTGTCTTACCAGAAAACAACTCTTGCTCGTAGCACAAAAAACTGCATGTGACTCAATTCCATTTAGGACTGGGAAACAAAAGCTAGCTCGCCTTTCAAGAAACACACTCTGCTTTTGAGAAAAGAGCACTCTTCTACTCTACTGTGTTTCCTATGGGGTCCAAAGAGTGAGCTTGCTCAGAACAAAAGAACTGTGCTTCCTACACACACGGGCCATATCTAGTTCAACTCTGCTTAGGAAACAAACAAGAACAGTAGCTCCTCTTCAGTCGAATACACTGTACTTGCGGGGAACAGACGCGAGTGCTATTTGCACTGTGTATGGCAATTGGAGCACAATAGTGACTTTCCTTACCAGAAAACAACTCTTGCTCGTAGCACAAAAAACTGCATGTGACTCAACTCCATTTAGGACTGGGAAACAAACGCTAGCTCGACTTCCAAGAAAAACACTCTGATTTGAGAAAAGAGCACTCTTCTACTCTACTGTGTTTCCTATGGGGTCCAAACAGTGAGCTTGTTCAGAACAAAAGAACTATGCTTTTTACACACACGGACCATATCTAGTTCAACTCTGCTTAGTAAACTGACAAGAACAGCAGCTCCTCTTCAGTCCAATACGCTGTACTTGCTGGGAAAAGACGGGAAGGCTATTTGCACTGTTTATGGCAATGAGAGTACAATATAGACTTCCCTTACCAGAAAACAACTCTTGCTCTTAGGACCAGAAACTGCATGTGATTCCACTCCATTTAGGAATGGGAAAAAAACGCTAGCTCGCCTTAAAAGAAACACACTCTGCTTTTGAGAAAAAAGCACTCTTCTACTCTACTGTGTTTCCTATGGGGTCCGAACAGTGAGCTTGCTCAGAACAAAAAAACTGTGCTTCCTACACACACGGCCATATCTAGTTCAAGTCTGCTTAGGAACCTGACAAGAACAGTAGATCTTCATCAGTCCAATACACTGTACTTGCTGGGAACAGACACCAGTGCTATTTGTCCTGTGTATGGCAATGGCAGCGCAATAGTGACTATTCTCACCATAAAACAACTCTTGCTCGTAGGACCAGAAACTGCATGTGATTCCACTCCATTTAGGACTGGGACACAAACGCTAGCTCGCCTTACAAGAAACACATTCTGCTTTAGAGAAAAGAGCACTCTTCTACTCTACTGTGTTTCCTATGGGGTCCAACCAGTGAGCTTGCTCAGAACAAAAGAACTGTGGTTCCTACACACGAGGACCATATGTAGTTCAACTCTGCTTAGGAAACTGACAAGAACAGTAGCTCCTATTCAGTCCAATACACTGTACTTGCTGGGAAACGACGCGAGGGCTATTTGCCCTGTGTATGGCAATGGGAGCGCAATAGTGACTTTCCTTACCAGAAAACAACTCTTGTTCGTAGGACCAGAAACTGCATGTGACTCAACTCCATTTAGGACTGGGAAACAAACTCTAGCTCGACTTCCAAGAAAAACACTCTGCTTTTGAGAAAAGAGCACTCTTCTACTCTACTGTGTTTCCTATGGGGTCCAAACAGTGAGCTTGTTCAGAACAAAAGAACTATGCTTCCTACACACACGGACCATATCTAGTTCAACTCTGCTTAGTAAACTGACAAGAACAGCAGCTCCTCTTCAGTCCAATACGCTGTACTTGCTGGGAAAAGACGGGAAGGCTATTTGCACTGTTTATGGTAATTGGAGTGCAATATAGACTTCCCTTACCAGAAAACAACTCTTGCTCTTAGGACCAGAAACTGCATGTGATTCTACTCCATTTAGGAATGGGAAAAAAACGCTAGCTCGCCTTAAAAGAAACACACTCTGCTTTTGAGAATAAAGCACTCTTCTACTCTACTGTGTTTCCTATGGCGTCCGAACAGTGAGCTTGCTCAGAACAAAAAAACTGTGCTTCCTACACACACGGCCATATCTAGTTCAAGTCTTCTTAGGAACCTGACAAGAACAGTAGATCCTCTTCAGCCCAATACACTGTACTTGCTGCGAACAGACGCCAGTGCTATTTTCCTGGGTATGGCAATGGCACCGCAATAGTGACTCTACTTACCAGAAAACAACTCTTGCTCGTAGTACCAGAAACTGCATTGGATTCAACTCCATTTAGGACTGGGACACAAACGCTAGCTCACCTTACAAGAAACACACTCTGCTTTAGAGAAAAGAGCACTCTTCTACTCTACTGTGTTTCCTATGGGGTCCAAACAGTGAGCTTGCTCAGAACAAAAGAACTGTGCTTCCTACACACAAGGACCATATGTAGTTCAACTCTGCTTAGAAAACTGACAAGAACAGTAGCTCCTCTTCAGTCCGATACACTGTACTTGCTGGGAAAAGACGCGAGTGCTATTTGCCCTGTGTATGGCAATGGGAGCGCAATGGTGACTTTCCTTACCAGAAAACAACTCTTGTTCGAAGGACCAGAAACTGCATGTGATTCAACTCCATTTAGGTCTAGGAAGCAAACGCTAGCTCGCCTTACAAGAAACACACTCTGCTTTAGAGAAAAGAGCACTCTTCTACTCTACTGTGTTTCCTATGAGGTCCAAACAGAGAGCTTGCTCAGAACAAAAGAACTGTGCTTCCTACACACACGGACGATATGTAGCTCAACTCTGCTTAGAAAACTGACAAGAACAGTAGCTCCTCTTCAGTCGAATACACTGTACTTGCTGGGAACAGACGGGAGTGCTATTTGCACTGTGTATGGCAATGAGAGCGCAATAGTGACTTTCCTTAATAGAAAACAACTCTTGTTCGTAGGACAAAAAACTGCATGTGACTCAACTCCATTTAGGACTGGGAAACAAACTCTAGCTCGCCTTACAAGAAACACACTCCGCTTTTGAGAAAAGAGCAGTATTCTACTCTAATGTGTTTCCTATGGGGTCCAAACAGTGAGCTTGCTCAGAACAAAAGAACTGTGCTTCCTACACACACGGACCATATGTAGTTCAACTCTGCTTAGGAAACTGACAAGAACAGTATCTCCTCTTCAGTCCAATACACTGTGCTTTCTGGGAACAGACGCGAGTGCTATTTGCACTGTGTATGGCAATGAGAGCGCAATAGTGACTTTCCTTACCAGAAAACAACTCTTGCTCGTAGGACCAGAAACTGCATGTGATTCAACTCCATTTAGGACTGGGAAACAAATGCTAGCTTGCCTTACAAGAAACGCACTCTGCTTTTGAGAAAAGAGCACTCTTCTTCTCTACTGTGTTTCCTATGGGGTCCAAACAGTGAGCTTGCTCAGAACAAAAGAACTGTGCTTTTTACACACATGGTCCATATCTAGCTCAACTCTGCTTAAGAAACTGACAAGAACAGCAGCTCCTCTTCAGTCCAATACACTGTAATTGCTGGGAACAGACGCGAGAGATATTTGCACTGTGTATGGCAATGGGAGCGCAATAGTGACTTTCCTTACCAGAAAACAACTCTTGCTCGTAGGACCAGAAACTGCATGTGATTCAACTCCGTTTAGGACTGGGAAACAAATGATAGCTTGCCTTACAAAAAACACACTCTCCTTTTGAGAAAAGAGCACTCTTCTACTCTACTGTTTTTCCTATGGGGTCCGAACAGTGAGCTTGCTCAGAACAAAAGAACTGTGCTTCCTACACACACGGCCATATCTAGTTCAATTCTGCTTAGGAACCTGACAGGAAGAGTAGACCCTCTTCAGTCCAATACACTGTACTTGCTGCGAACAGACGCCAGTGCTATTTGTCCTGTGTGTGTCAATAGCAGCACAATAGTGACTATTTTTACCATAAAACAACTCTTGCTCGTAGGACAGAAACTGCATGTGATTCCACTCCATTTAGGACTGGGAAACCAAGGCTAGCTCGCCTTACAAGAAACACACTCTGATTTAGAGAAAAGAGCACTCTTCTACTCTACTGTGTTTCCTATGGGGTCCAAAGAGTGAGCTTGCTCAGAACAAAAGAACTGTGCTTCCTACACACAAGGACCATATGTAGTTCAACTCTGCTTAGGAAACTGACAAGAACAGTAGCTCCTCTTCAGTCCGATACACTGTTCTTGCTGAGAACAGACGCGAGTGCTATATGAACTGTGAATCGCAATTGGTGCACAATAGTGACTCGTCCTACCAGAAAACAAATCTTTCTCGTAGGACAAAAAACTGCATGTGACTCAACTTCATTTACGACTATGAAACAAACTCTAGCTCGCCTTACAAGAAACACACTCTGCTTTTGAGAAAAGAGCACTCTTCTACTCTACTTTGTTTCCTATAGGTCCAGAACAGTGAGCTTGCTCAGAACATAATGACTGTGCTTCCTAAACACACGGGCCATATCTAGTTCAACTCTGCTTAGGAAACTGACAAGAACAGTAGCTCCTCTTCAGTTCGATACACTGTACTTGCTGGAAACAGACACCAGTGCTATTTGTCCTGTGTATGGCAATGGCAGCGCAATAGTGACTATTCTTACCATAAAAAAACTCTTGCTCGTAGGACCAGAAACTGCATGTGATTCAACTCCATTTAGGACTGGGAAACAAACGCTAGCTCGCCTTACAAGAAACACACTGCTTTAGAGAAAAGAGCACTCTTCTACTCTACTGTGTTTCCTATGGGGTCCGAACAGTGAGCTTGCTCAGAACAAAAGAACTGTGCTTCCTACACACATGGATCATATCTAGTTCAACTCTGCTTATGAAACTGAGAAGAACAGTAGCTCCTATTCAGTCCAATAGACTGTACTTGCTGGGAACAGACCCGAGTGCTATTTGCACTGTGTATGGCATTTGGAGCACAATAGTGACTCTTCTTACCAGAAAACAACTCTTGCTCGTAGGAACAAAACCTGCATGTGACTCAACTCCATTTAGGACTCTGAAACAACCGCGAGCTCGCCTTACAAGAAACACACTCTGCTTTTGAGAAAAGAGCACTCTTCTACTCTACTGTGTTTCCTATAGGGCCAGAACAGTGAGCTTGCTCAGAACAAAAGAACCGTGCTTCCTACACACACGGCCATATCTAGTTCAATTCTGCTTAGGAACCTGACCAGAGCAGTAGATCCTCTTCAGTCCAATACACTGTACTTGCTGGGAACAGACGCCAGTGCTATTTGTCCTGTGTATGGCAATGGCAGCGCAATAGTGACTCTTCTTACCATAAAACAACTCTTGCTCGTAGGACCACAAACTGCATGTGATTCAACTCCATTTAGGACTGGGAAACAAACGCTAGCTCGCCTTACAAGAAACTCACTCTGCTTTTGAGAAAAGAGCACTCTTCTACTCTACTGTGTTTCCTATCGGGTCTAAACAGTGAGCTTGGTCAGAACAAAGGAACTGTGCTTCCTACACACATGGACCATATCTAGTTCAACTCTGCTTAAGAAACTGACAAGAACAGTAGCTCCTATTCAGTCCAATACACTGTACTTGCTGGGAACAGACGCCAGTGCTATTTGCAATGTGTATGGCATTTGGAGCGCAATAGTGACTCCTCCTACCAGAAAACAACTCTTGCTCATAGGACCAAAAACTGTCTGTGACTCAACTCCATTTAGGACTGGGAAACAAACGCAAGCTGGCCTTACAAGAAACACACTATGCTTTAGAAAAAAGAGCACTCATCTACTCTACTGTGTTTCCTGTAGGGCAAGAACAGTGAGCTTGCTCAGAACATATTAACTGTGCTTCCTCCACACACGGGCCATATGTAGTTCAACTCTGCTTAGGAAACTGACAAGAACAGTAGCTCCTATTCAGTCCAATACACTGTACTTGCTGGGAACAGACGCCAGTGCTATTTGCACTGTGTATGGCAATGGGAGCTCAATAGTGACTTTCCTTACCAGAAAACAACTCTTGTTCGTAGGACTAGAAACTGCATGTGATTCAACCTCATTTAGGACTAGAAAACAAACCCTAGCTCGCCTTACAAGAAACACACTCTGCTTTTCAGAAATGAGCACTCTTCTACTCTACTGTGTTTCCTATGGGGTCCGAAAAGTGAGCTTGCTCAGAACAAAAGAACTGTGCTACCTACACAAACGGTCATATCTAGTTCAATTCTGCTTAGGAACCTGACAAGAACAGTAGATCCTCTTCAGTCTAATACACTGTACTTGCTGGGAAAAGACGCCAGTGCCATTTTTCCTGTTTATGGCAATGGCAGCGCAATAGTGACTATTCTTACCATAAAACAACTCTTGCTCGTAGGACCAGAAACTGCATGTGATTCCAATCCATTTAGGCCTGGGAAACAAACGCTAGCTCACCTTACAAGAAACACACTCTGCTTTTGAGAAAAGAGCACTCTTCTACTCTACTGTGTTTCCTTTTGGGTCCGAACAGTGAGCTTGCTCAGAACAAAAGAACTGTGCTTCCTACACACATGGACCATATCTAGTTCAACTCTGCTTAGGAAACTGACAAGAACAGTAGCTCCTCTTCAGTCCAATACACTGTACATGGTGGGAACAGATGCGAGTGCTATTTGCACTGTGTATGGCATTTGGAGCGCAATAGTGACTCTTCTTACCAGAAAACAACTCTTGCTCATAGGACCAAAAACTGTCTGTGACTCAACTCCATTTAGGACTGGGTAACAAACGCGAGCTTGCCTTACAAGAAACACACTCTGCTTTAGAGAAAAGAGCACTCTTCTACTCTAATGTGTTTCCTATAGGGCCAGAACAGTGAGCTTGCTCAGAACAAAAGAACTGTGCTTCCTACACACATGGACCATATCTAGTTCAACTCTGCTTAGTAAACTGACAAGAACAGTAGCTCCTCTTCAGTCCAATACACTGTACTTGCTGGGAAGAGACGCCAGTGCTATTTGCACTGTGTATGGCAATGAGATCGCAATAGTGACTTTCCTTACCAGAAAACAACTCTTGCTCGTAGGACCAGAAACTGCATGTGATTCAACGCCATTTAGGACTGGGAAACAAATGCTAGCTCGCCTTACAAGAAACGCACTCTGCTTTTGAGAAAAGAGCACTCTTCTACTCTACTGTGTTTCCTATGGGGTCCAAACAGTGAGCTTGCTCAGAACAAAAGAACTGTGCTTTTTACACACATGGACCATATCTAGCTCAACTCTGCTTATGAAACTGACAAGAACAGCAGCTCCTCTTCAGTCCAATACACTGTAATTGCTGGGAACAGACGCGAGTGCTATTTGCCCTGTGTATGGCAATGACAGCGCAATAGTGACTTTTTTTTACCAGAAAACAACTCTTGCTCGTAGGAACACAAACTGCATGTGATTCAACGCCATTTAGGACTGGGAAACAAATGCTAGATCGCCTTACAAGAAACACTCTCTGCTTTAAAGAAAAGAGCACTCTTCTACTCTACTGTGTTTCTTATGGGGTCCAAACAGTGAGCTTGCTCAGAACAAAAGAACTGTGCTTCCTACACACATGGACCATATCTAGTTCAACTCTGCTTAGGAAACTGACAAGAACAGTAGCTCCTATTCAGTCCAATACACTGTACATGCCTGGAACAGACGTGAGTGCTATTTGCACTGTGTATGGCATTTGGAGCACAATAGTGACTCTTCTTACCAGAAAACAACTCTTGCTCATAGGACCAAACACTGAATGTGACTCAACTCCATTTAGGACTGGGAAACAAACGCGAGCTCGCCTTACAAGAAACAAACTCTGCTTTAGAGAAAAGAGCACTCTTCTACTCTACTGTGTTTCTATAGGGCCAGAACAGTGAGCTTGCTCAGAACATAATGACTGTGCTTCCTAAACACACGGGCCATATCTAGTTCAACTCTGCTTAGGAAACTGACAAGAACAGTAGCTCCTCTTCAGTTCGATACTATGTACTTGCTGGGAACAGACACCAGTGCTATTTGTCCTGTGTATGGCAATGGCAGCGCAATAGTGACTATTCTTACCATGAAAAAACTCTTGCTCGTAGGACCAGAAACTGCATGTGATTCAACTCCATTTAGGACTGGGAAACAAACGCTAGCTCGCCTTACAAGAAACACACTGCTTTAGAGAAAAAAGCACTCTTCTACTCTACTGTGTTTCCTATGGGGTCCGAACAGTGAGCTTGCTCAGAACAAAAGAACTGTGCTTCCTACACACATGGATCATATCTAGTTCAACTCTGCTTATGAAACTGAGAAGAACAGTAGCTCCTATTCAGTCCAATAGATTGTACTTGCTAGGAACAGACGCCAGTGCTATTTGCAATGTGTATGGCATTTGGAGCGCAATAGTGACTCCTCTTACCAGAAAACAACTCTTGCTCGTAGGACCAAAAACTGTCTGTGACTCAACTCCATTTAGGACTGGGAAACAAACGCGAGCTGGCCTTACAAGAAACACACTATGCTTTAGAGAAAAGAGCACTCATCTACTCTACTGTGTTTCCTGTAGGGCCAGAACAGTGAGCTTGCTCAGAACATAATAACTGTGCTTCCTCCACACACTGGCCATATCTAGTTCAACTCTGCTTAGGAAACTGACAAGAACAGTAGCTCCTCTTCAGTTCGATACACTGTACTTGCTGAGAACAGATGCGAGTGCTATTTGCACTGTGTATGGCAATTGGAGCACAATAGTGACTCGTCTTACCAGAAAACAACTCTTGCTCGTAGGACAAAAAACTGCATGTGACTCAACTCCATTTAAGACTGGGAAACAAACTCTAGCCCGCCTTACAAGAAACACACTCTGCTTTTGAGAAAAGAGCACTCTTCTACTCTACTGTGTTTCCTATAGGGCCAGAACAGTGAGCTTGCTCAGAACAATTGAACTGTGCTTCCTACACACATGGACCATATCTAGTTCAACTCTGCTTATGAAACTTACAAGAACAGTAGCTCCTATTCAGTCCAATACACTGTACTTGCTGGGAACAGACCCGAGTGCTATTTGCACTATGTATGGCATTTGGAGCACAATAGTGACTCTTCTTACCAGAAAACAACTCTTGCTCGTAGGACCAAAAACTGCATGTGACTCAACTCCATTTATAACTGGGAAACAACCGCGAGCTCGCCTTACAAGAATCATACTCTGCTTTAGAGAAAAAAGCACTCATATACTCTACTGTGTTTCCTGTAGGGCCAGAACAGTGAGCTTGCTCAGAACAAAAGATCTGTGCTTCCTACACACATGGACCATATCTAGTTCAACTCTGCTTAGGAAACTGACAAGAACAGTAGCTCCTCTTCAGTTCGATACACTGTACTTGCTGAGAACAGACGCGAGTGCTATTTGCACTGTGTATGGCAATGGGAGCGCAATAGTGACTTTCTTTCCAGAAAACAACTCTTGCTCATAGGACCAGAAACTGCATGTGATTCAACTCCATTTAGGACTGGAAAACAAATGCTAGCTCGCCTTACATGAAACACACTCTGCTTTTGAGAAAAGAGCACTCTTCTACTCTACTGTGTTTCCTATGGGGTCCAAAGAGTGAGCTTGCTCAGAACAAAAGAACTGTGCTTCCTACACACACGGGCCATATCTAGTTCAACTCTGCTAGGGAAACAAACAAGAACAGTAGCTCCTCTTCAGTCGAATACACTGTACTTGCGGGGAACAGACGCGAGTGCTATTTGCACTGTGTATGGCAATTGGAGCACAATAGTGACTTGTCTTACCAGAAAACAACTCTTGCTCGTAGCACAAAAAACTGCATGTGACTCAATTCCATTTAGGACTGGGAAACAAAAGCTAGCTCGCCTTTCAAGAAACACACTCTGCTTTTGAGAAAAGAGCACTCTTCTACTCTACTGTGTTTCCTATGGGGTCCAAAGAGTGAGCTTGCTCAGAACAAAAGAACTGTGCTTCCTACACACACGGGCCATATCTAGTTCAACTCTGCTTAGGAAACAAACAAGAACAGTAGCTCCTCTTCAGTCGAATACACTGTACTTGCGGGGAACAGACGCGAGTGCTATTTGCACTGTGTATGGCAATTGGAGCACAATAGTGACTTGTCTTACCAGAAAACAACTCTTGCTCGTAGCACAAAAAACTGCATGTGACTCAACTCCATTTAGGACTGGGAAACAAACGCTAGCTCGACTTCCAAGAAAAACACTCTGATTTGAGAAAAGAGCACTCTTCTACTCTACTGTGTTTCCTATGGGGTCCAAACAGTGAGCTTGTTCAGAACAAAAGAACTATGCTTTTTACACACACGGACCATATCTAGTTCAACTCTGCTTAGTAAACTGACAAGAACAGCAGCTCCTCTTCAGTCCAATACGCTGTACTTGCTGGGAAAAGACGGGAAGGCTATTTGCACTGTTTATGGCAATGAGAGTACAATATAGACTTCCCTTACCAGAAAACAACTCTTGCTCTTAGGACCAGAAACTGCATGTGATTCCACTCCATTTAGGAATGGGAAAAAAACGCTAGCTCGCCTTAAAAGAAACACACTCTGCTTTTGAGAAAAAAGCACTCTTCTACTCTACTGTGTTTCCTATGGGGTCCGAACAGTGAGCTTGCTCAGAACAAAAAAACTGTGCTTCCTACACACACGGCCATATCTAGTTCAAGTCTGCTTAGGAACCTGACAAGAACAGTAGATCCTCATTAGTCCAATACACTGTACTTGCTGGGAACAGACACCAGTGCTATTTGTCCTGTGTATGGCAATGGCAGCGCAATAGTGACTATTCTCACCATAAAACAACTCTTGCTCGTAGGACCAGAAATTGCATGTGATTCCACTCCATTTAGGACTGGGACACAAACGCTAGCTCGCCTTACAAGAAACACAATCTGCTTTAGAGAAAAGAGCACTCTTCTACTCTACTGTGTTTCCTATGGGGTCCAACCAGTGAGCTTGCTCAGAACAAAAGAACTGTGGTTCCTACACACGAGGACCATATGTAGTTCAACTCTGCTTAGGAAACTGACAAGAACAGTAGCTCCTATTCAGTCCAATACACTGTACTTGCTGGGAAAAGACGCGAGGGCTATTTGCCCTGTGTATGGCAATGGGAGCGCAATAGTGACTTTCCTTACCAGAAAACAACTCTTGTTCGTAGGACCAGAAACTGCATGTGACTCAACTCCATTTAGGACTGGGAAACAAACTCTAGCTCGACTTCCAAGAAAAACACTCTGCTTTTGAGAAAAGAGCACTCTTCTACTCTACTGTGTTTCCTATGGGGTCCAAACAGTGAGCTTGTTCAGAACAAAAGAACTATGCTTCCTACACACACGGACCATATCTAGTTCAACTCTGCTTAGTAAACTGACAAGAACAGCAGCTCCTCTTCAGTCCAATACGCTGTACTTGCTGGGAAAAGACGGGAAGGCTATTTGCACTGTTTATGGTAATTGGAGTGCAATATAGACTTCCCTTACCAGAAAACAACTCTTGCTCTTAGGACCAGAAACTGCATGTGATTCTACTCCATTTAGGAATGGGAAAAAAACGCTAGCTCGCCTTAAAAGAAACACACTCTGCTTTTGAGAATAAAGCACTCTTCTACTCTACTGTGTTTCTTATGGCGTCCGAACAGTGAGCTTGCTCAGAACAAAAAAACTGTGCTTCCTACACACACGGCCATATCTAGTTCAAGTCTTCTTAGGAACCTGACAAGAACAGTAGATCCTCTTCAGCCCAATACACTGTACTTGCTGCGAACAGACGCCAGTGCTATTTTCCTGGGTATGGCAATGGCACCGCAATAGTGACTCTACTTACCAGAAAACAACTCTTGCTCGTAGTACCAGAAACTGCATTGGATTCAACTCCATTTAGGACTGGGACACAAACGCTAGCTCACCTTACAAGAAACACACTCTGCTTTAGAGAAAAGAGCACTCTTCTACTCTACTGTGTTTCCTATGGGGTCCAAACAGTGAGCTTGCTCAGAACAAAAGAACTGTGCTTCCTACACACAAGGACCATATGTAGTTCAACTCTGCTTAGGAAACTGACAAGAACAGTAGCTCCTCTTCAGTCCGATACAGTGTACTTGCTGGGAAAAGACGCGAGTGCTATTTGCCCTGTGTATGGCAATGGGAGCGCAATGGTGACTTTCCTTACCAGAAAACAACTCTTGTTCGAAGGACCAGAAACTGCATGTGATTCAACTCCATTTAGGTCTAGGAAGCAAACGCTAGCTCGCCTTACAAGAAACACACTCTGCTTTAGAGAAAAGAGCACTCTTCTACTCTACTGTGTTTCCTATGAGGTCCAAACAGAGAGCTTGCTCAGAACAAAAGAACTGTGCTTCCTACACACACGGACGATATGTAGCTCAACTCTGCTTAGAAAACTGACAAGAACAGTAGCTCCTCTTCAGTCGAATACACTGTACTTGCTGGGAACAGACGGGAGTGCTATTTGCACTGTGTATGGCAATGAGAGCGCAATAGTGACTTTCCTTAATAGAAAACAACTCTTGTTCGTAGGACAAAAAACTGCATGTGACTCAACTCCATTTAGGACTGGGAAACAAACTCTAGCTCGCCTTACAAGAAACACACTCCGCTTTTGAGAAAAGAGCAGTATTCTACTCTAATGTGTTTCCTATGGGGTCCAAACAGTGAGCTTGCTCAGAACAAAAGAACTGTGCTTCCTACACACACGGACCATATGTAGTTCAACTCTGCTTAGGAAACTGACAAGAACAGTATCTCCTCTTCAGTCCAATACACTGTGCTTTCTGGGAACAGACGCGAGTGCTATTTGCACTGTGTATGGCAATGAGAGCGCAATAGTGACTTTCCTTACCAGAAAACAACTCTTGCTCGTAGGACCAGAAACTGCATGTGATTCAACTCCATTTAGGACTGGAAAACAAATGCTAGCTTGCCTTACAAGAAACGCACTCTGCTTTTGAGAAAAGAGCACTCTTCTTCTCTACTGTGTTTCCTATGGGGTCCAAACAGTGAGCTTGCTCAGAACAAAAGAACTGTGCTTTTTACACACATGGTCCATATCTAGCTCAACTCTGCTTAAGAAACTGACAAGAACAGCAGCTCCTCTTCAGTCCAATACACTGTAATTGCTGGGAACAGACGTGAGAGATATTTGCACTGTGTATGGCAATGGGAGCGCAATAGTGACTTTCCTTACCAGAAAACAACTCTTGCTCGTAGGACCAGAAACTGCATGTGATTCAACTCCGTTTAGGACTGGGAAACAAATGCTAGCTCGCCTTACATGAAACACTCTGTGCTTTTGAGAAAAGAGCACTCTTCTACTCTACTGTGTTTCCTATGGGGTCCAAACAGTTAGCTTGCTCAGAACAAAGAACTGTGCTTCCTACACACATGGACCATATCTAGTTCAACTCTGCTTAGGAAACTGACAAGAACAGTAGCTCCTTGTCAGTCCGATACACTGTACTTGCTGGGAACAGACGCGAGTGCTATTTGCACTGTGTATGGCAAAGGGAGCACAATATTGACTTTCCTTACCAGAAAACAACTCTTGCTCGTAGGACCAGAAACTGCATGTGACTCAACTCCATTTAGGACTGGGAAACAAATGATAGCTTGCCTTACAAAAAACACACTCTGCTTTTGAGAAAGAGCACTCTTCTACTCTACTGTGTTTCCTATGGGGTCCGAACAGTGAGCTTGCTCAGAACAAAAGAACTGTGCTTCCTACACACACGGCCATATCTAGTTCAATTCTGCTTAGGAACCTGACAAGAACAGTAGATCCTCTTCAGTCCAATACACTGTACTTGCTGCGAACAGACGCCAGTGCTATTTGTCCTGTGTGTGGCAATGGCAGCACAATAGTGACTATTTTTACCATAAAACAACTCTTGCTCGTCGGACAGAAACTGCATGTGATTCCACTCCATTTAGGACTGGGAAACAAAGGCTAGCTCGCCTTACAAGAAATACACTCTGATTTAGAGAAAAGAGCACTCTTCTACTCTACTGTGTTTCCTATGGGGTCCAAAGAGTGAGCTTGCTAAAAACAAAAGAATTGTGCTTCCTACACACAAGGACCATATGTAGTTCAACTCTGCTTAGGAAACTGACAAGAACAGTATCTCCTCTTCAGTCCGATACACTGTTCTTGCTGAGAACAGACGCGAGTGCTATTTGAACTGTGAATCACAATTGGTGCACAATAGTGACTCGTCATACCAGAAAACAAATCTTTCTCGTAGGACAAAAAACTGCATGTGACTCAACTCCATTTACGACTATGAAACAAACTCTAGCTCGCCTTACAAGAAACACACTCTGCTTTTGAGAAAAGAGCACTCTTCTACTCTACTGTGTTTCCTATAGGGCCAGAACAGTGAGCTTGCTGAGAACAAATGAACTGTGCTTCCTAGACACACGGGCCATATCTAGTTCAACTCTGCTTAGGAAACTGAGAAGAACAGTATCTCCTCTTCTGTCCAATACACTGTACTTGCTGGGAACAGGTGCCAGTGCTATTTGCACTGTGTATGGCATTTGGAGCACAATAGTGACTCTTCTTACCAGAAAACAACTCTTGCTCGTAGGACCAAAAACTGCATGTGACTCAACTCCATTTAGGACTGGGAAACAAACGTGAGCTCGCCTTACAAGAAACACACTCTGCTTTAGAGAAAAGAGCACTCTTCTACTCTACTGTGTTTCCTAAAGGGCCAGAACAGTGAGCTTGCTCAGAACATAATGACTGTGCTTCCTAAACACACGGGCCATATCTAGTTCAACTCTGCTTAGGAAACTGACAAGAACAGTAGCTCCTCTTCAGTTCGATAAACTGTACTTGCTGGGAACAGACACCAGTGCTATTTGTCCTGTGTATGGCAATGGCAGCGCAATAGTGACTATTCTTACCATAAAAAAACTCTTGCTCGTAGGACCAGAAACTGGATGTGATTCAACTCCATTTAGGACTGGGAAACAAACGCTAGCTCGCCTTACAAGAAACACACTGCTTTAGAGAAAAGAGCACTCTTCTACTCTACTGTGTTTCCTATGGGGTCCGAACAGTGAGCTTGCTCAGAACAAAAGAACTGTGCTTCCTACACACATGGATCATATCTAGTTCAACTCTGCTTATGAAACTGAGAAGAACAGTACCTCCTATTCAGTCCAATAGACTGTACTTGCTGGGAACAGACCCGAGTGCTATTTGCACTGTGTATGGCATTTGGAGCACAATAGTGACTCTTCTTACCAGAAAACAACTCTTGCTCGTAGGACCAAAAACTGCATGTGACTCAACTCCATTTAGGACTGGGAAACAAATGCTAGCTCGCCTTACAAGAAACTCATTCTGCTTTTGAGAAAAGAGCACTCTTCTACTCTACTGTGTTTCCTATAGAGTCTAAGCAGTGAGCTTGGTCAGAGCAAAAGAACTGTGCTTCCTACACACATGGACCATATCTAGTTCAACTCTGCTTAAGAAACTGACAAGAGCAGTAGCTCCTATTCAGTCCAATACACTGTACTTGCTGGGAACAGACGCGAGTGCTATTTGCAATGTGTATGGCATTTGGAGCGAAATAGTGACTCCTCTTACCAGAAAACAACTCTTGCTCGTAGGACCAAAAACTTCTGTGACTCAACTCCATTTAGGACTGGGAAACAAACGCGAGCTGGCCTTTCAAGAAACACACTATGCTTTAGAGAAAAGAGCACTCATCTAATCTACTGTGTTTCCTGTAGGGCCAGAACAGTGAGCTTGCTCAGAATATAATAACTGTGCTTCCTCCACACACGGGCCATATCTAGTTCAACTCTGCTTAGGAAACTGACAAGAACAGTAGCTCCTCTTCAGTTCGATACACTGTACTTGCTGAGAACAGATGCGAGTGCTATTTGCACTGTTTATGGCAATTGGAGCAGAATAGTGACTCGTCTTACCAGAAAACAACTCTTGCTCGTGGGACAAAAAACTGCATGTGACTCAACTCCATTTAAGACTGGGAAACAAACTTTAGCTCGCCTTACAAGAAACACACTCTGCTTTTGAGAAAAGAGCACTCTTCTACTCTACTGTGTTTCCTATAGGGCCAGAACAGTGAGCTTGCTCAGAACAAAAGAACTGTGCTTCCTAGACACACGGGCCATATCTAGTTCAACTCTGCTTAGGAAACTGACAAGAACAGTAGCTCCTCTTCAGTCCAATACACTGTACTTGCTGGGAACAGACGCATGTGCTATTTGCATTGTGTATGGCATTGGGAGCACAATAGTGACTTGTCTTACCAGAAAACAACTCTTGCTCGTAGGACCAGAAACTGCATGTGATTCATTTCCATTTAGGACTGGGAAACAAACGCTAGCTCGCCTTACAAGAAACACACTGCTTTAGAAAAGAGCACTTTTCTACTCTACTGTGTTTCCTATGGGGTCCATACAGTGAGCTTGATCAGAACAAAAGAACTGTGCTTCCTACACACATGGACCATATGTAGTTCAACTCTGCTTAGGAAACTGACAAGAACAGTAGCTCCTCTTCAGTCCAATACACTGTACTTGCTGGGAACAGACACGAGTGCTATTTACACTGTGTATGGCAATGAGAGCGCAATAGTGACTTTCCTTACCAGAAAACAACTCTTGCTCGTAGGACCACAAACTGCATGTGATTCAACGCCATTTAGGACTGGGAAACAAATGCTAGCTCGCCTTCCAAGAAACACACTGTGCTTTTGAGAAAAGAGCACTCTTCTACTCTACTGTGTTTCCTATGGAGTCCAAAGAGTGAGCTTGCTCAGAACAAAAGAACTGTGCTTCCTACACACATGGACCATATCTAGTTCAACTCTGCTTATGAAACTTACAAGAACAGTAGCTCCTATTCAGTCCAATACACTGTACTTGCTGGGAACAGACCCGAGTGCTATTTGCACTATGTATGGCATTTGGAGCACAATAGTGACTCTTCTTACCAGAAAACAACTCTTCCTCATAGGACCAAAAACTGCATGTGACTCAACTCCATTTATAACTGGGAAACAACCGCGAGCTCGCCTTACAAGAATCATACTCTGCTTTAGAGAAAAAAGCACTCTTCTACTCTACTGTGTTTCCTATAGGTTCAGAACAGTGAGCTTGCTCAGAAAATAATAACAGTGCTTCCTAAACACACGTGCCATATCTAATTCAACTCTTCTTAGGAAAATGACAAGAACAGTAGCTCCTCTTCATTCTGATACACTTACTTGCTGGGAACAGACGCGAGTGCTATTTGCACTGTGTATGGCAAAGGGAGCGGAATAGTGACTTTCCTTAACAGAAAACAACTCTTGCTCGTAGGACCAGAAACTGCATGTGATTCAACTCCATTTAGGACTGGGAAACAATGGCTAGCTCGCCTTACAAGAAACACAATCTGCTTTTGAGAAAAGAGCACTCTTCTACACTACTGTGTTTCCTATAGGGCCAAAACAGTGAGATTGCTCAGAACAAAAGAACTGTGCTTCCTACACACATGGCCATATTTAGTTCAATTCTGCTTATAAATCTGACAAGAACAGTAGATCCTCTTCAGTCCAATACACTGTACTTGCTGGGAACAGACGCCAGTGCTATTTGTTCTGAGTATGTCAATGGCAGCACAATAGTGACTTTTCATACCATAAAAAAACTCTTGCTCCTAGGACCAGAAACTGCATGTGATTCAAGTCCATTTAGGACTGGGAAACAAACGCTAGCTCTCCTTACAAGATACACACTCTGCTTTAGAAAAAGAGCACTCTTCTACTCTACTGTGTTTCCTACAGGGCCAGAACAGTGAGCTTGCTCAGAACAAAAGAACTGTGCTTCCCACACACGGGCCATATCTAGTTCAACTCTGCTTAGGAAACTGACAAGAACAGTAGATCCTCTTCAGTCCAATACACTGTACTTGCTGGGAACAGACGCCAGTGCTATTTGCACTGTGTATGGCAATTGGAGCACAATAGTGACTCGTCTTACCAGAAAACAACTCTTGCTCATAGGACAAAAAACTGCATGTGACTCAACTCCATTTAGGACTGGAAAACAAACTCTAGCTCACTTTACAAGAAACACACTCTGCTTTTGAGAAAAGAGCACTATTCTACTCTACTGTGTTTCCTATAGGGCCAGAACAGTGAGCTTGCTCAGAAAAAAAGAACTGTGCTTCCTACCCACACGGGCCATATCTAGTTCAACTCTTCTTAGGAAACTGACAAGAACAGTAGCTCCTCTTAAGTCCAATACACTGTACTTGCTGGGAACAGACGGGAGGGCTATTTGCACTGTGTATGGCAATGGGAGCGCAATAGTGACTTTCCTTACCAGAAAACAACTCTTGCTCCTAGGACCAGAAACTGCATGTGATTCAACTCCATTTAGGACTGGGAAAGAAATGCTAGCTCGACTTACAACAAACACACTGCTTTAGAGAAAAGAGCACTCTTCTACTCTACTGTGTTTCCTATGGGCCCAAACAGTGAGCTTGCTCAGAACATAATAACTGTGCTTCCTAAACACACGGGCCATATCTAGTTCAACTCTGCTTAGGAAACTGACAAGAACAGTAGCTCCTCTTCAGTCCAATACACTGTACTTTCTCGGAACAGACGCGAGTGCTATTTGCACTGTGTATGGCAAAGCGAGAGCAATAGTGACTTTCCTTACCAGAAAACAACTCTTTCTCGTAGGACCAGAAACTGCATGTGATTCATGCATTCCATTTAGGACTGGGTAACAAATGCTAGCTCGCCTTACAAGAAACACACTCTGCTTCTGAGAAAAGAGCACTGTTCTCTACTGTGTTTCCTATAGGGCCAAAACAGTAAGCTTGCTCAGAACAAAAGAACTGTGCTTCCTACACACACGGCCATATTTAGTTCAATTCTGCTTAGGAACCTGACAAGGACAGTAGATCCTCTTCAGTCCAATACACTGTACTTGCTGGGAACAGACGCCAGTGCTATTTGTCCTGTGTATGGCAATGGCAGCGCAATAGTGACTATTCTTACCATAAAAAAACTCTTGCTCGTAGGACCAGAAACTGCATGTGATTCAACTCCATTTAGGACTGGGAAACAAACGCTAGCTCGCCTTACAAGAAACACACTGCTTTAGAGAAAAGAGCACTCTTCTACTCTACTGTGTTTCCTACAGGGCCAGAACAGTGAGCTTGCTCAGAACAAAAGAACTGTGCTTCCCACACACGGGCCATATCTAGTTCAACTCTGCTTAGTAAACTGACAAGAACAGTAGCTCCTATTCAGTCCAATACACTGTACTTGCTGGGAAAAGACGCGAGTGCTATTTGCACTGTGTATGGCAATGGGAGCGCAATAGTGACTTTCCTTACCAGAAAACAACTCTTATTCGTAGGACCAGAAACTGCATGTGATTCAACTCCATTTAGGACTAGGAAACAAACGCTAGCTCGCCTTACAAAAACACACTCTGCTTTTGAGAAAAGAGCACTCTTCTACTCTACAGTGTTTCCTGCAGGGCCAGAACAATGAGCTTGCTCAGAACATAAGAACTGTGCTCTTACACACGGGCCATATCTAGTTCCACTCTGCTTAGGAAACTGACAAGAACAGTAGATCCTCTTCAGTCCGATACACTGTACTTGCTGGGAACAGACGCGAGAGCTATTTGCACTATGTATGGCAAGGGGAGCGCAATAGTGACTTTCCTTACCAGAAATCAACTCTTGCTCTTAGGACCAGAAACTGCATGTGATTCAACTCCATTTAGGACTGGAAAACAAACGCTAGCTCGACTTTCAAGAAACACACTCTGCTTTTGAGAAAGAGCACTCTTCTACTCTACTGTGTTTCCTATGGGGTCCGAACAGTGAGCTTGCTCAGAACAAAAGAACTGTGTTTCCTACACACACGGCCATATCTAGTTCAATTCTGCTTAGGAACCTGACAAGAACAGTAGATCCTCTTCAGTCCAATACACTGTACTTGCTGGGAAAAGACTCGAGTGCTATTTGCCCTGTGTATGGCAATGGGAGCGCAATAGTGACTCCTCTTACCAGAAAACAACTCTTGCTCGTAGGACCAAAAACTGTCTGTGACTCAACTCCATTTAGGACTGGGAAACAAACGCGAGCTGGCCTTACAAGAAACACACTATGCTTTAGAGAAAAGAGCACTCATCTACTCTACTGTGTTTCCTGTAGGGCCAGAACAGTGAGCTTGCTCAGAACATAATAACTGTGCTTCCTCCACACACTGGCCATATCTAGTTCAACTCTGCTTAGGAAACTGACAAGAACAGTAGCTCCTCTTCAGTTCGATACACTGTACTTGCTGAGAACAGATGCGAGTGCTATTTGCACTGTGTATGGCAATTGGAGCACAATAGTGACTCGTCTTACCAGAAAACAACTCTTGCTCGTAGGACAAAAAACTGCATGTGACTGAACTCCATTTAAGACTGGGAAACAAACTCTAGCTCGCCTTACAAGAAACACACTCTGCTTTTGAGAAAAGAGCACTCTTCTACTCTACTGTGTTTCCTATAGGGCCAGAACAGTGAGCTTGCTCAGAACAATTGAACTGTGCTTCCTACACACATGGACCATATCTAGTTCAACTCTGCTTATGAAACTTACAAGAACAGTAGCTCCTATTCAGTCCAATACACTGTACTTGCTGGGAACAGACCCGAGTGCTATTTGCACTATGTATGGCATTTGGAGCACAATAGTGACTCTTCTTACCAGAAAACAACTCTTGCTCGTAGGACCAAAAACTGCATGTGACTCAACTCCATTTATAACTGGGAAACAACCGCGAGCTCGCCTTACAAGAATCATACTCTGCTTTAGAGAAAAAAGCACTCATATACTCTACTGTGTTTCCTGTAGGGCCAGAACAGTGAGCTTGCTCAGAACAAAAGATCTGTGCTTCCTACACACATGGACCATATCTAGTTCAACTCTGCTTAGGAAACTGACAAGAACAGTAGCTCCTATTCAGTCCAATACACTGTACTTGCTGGGAACAGACGCGAGTACTATTTGCACTGTGTATGGCATTTAGAGCGCAATAGTGACTCTTCTTACCAGAAAACAACTCTTGCTTTTAGGAACAAAAACTGTCTGTGACTCAACTCCATTTAGGACTGGGAAACAAATGCGAGCTGGCCTTACAAGAAACACACTCTGCTTTAGAGAAAAAAGCACTCATATACTCTACTGTGTTTCCTGTAGGGCCAGAACAGTGATCTTGCTCAGAACAAAAGATCTGTGCTTCCTACACACATGGGCCATATCTAGTTCAACTCTGCTTAGGAAACTGACAAGAACAGTAGCTCCTCTTCAGTTCGATACACTGTACTTGCTGAGAACAGACGCGAGTGCTATTTGCACTGTGTATGGCAATGGGAGCGCAATAGTGACTTTCCTTACCAGAAAACAACTCTTGCTCGTAGGACCAGAAACTGCATGTGATTCAACTCCATTTAGGACTGGAAAACAAATGCTAGCTCGCCTTACATGAAACACACTCTGCTTTTGAGAAAAGAGCACTCTTCTACTCTACTGTGTTTCCTATGGGGTCCAAAGAGTGAGCTTGCTCAGAACAAAAGAACTGTGCTTCCTACACACATGGATCATATCTAGTTCAACTCTGCTTATGAAACTGAGAAGAACAGTACCTCCTATTCAGTCCAATAGACTGTACTTGCTGGGAACAGACCCGAGTGCTATTTGCACTGTGTATGGCATTTGGAGCACAATAGTGACTCTTCTTACCAGAAAACAACTCTTGCTCGTAGGACCAAAAACTGCATGTGACTCAACTCCATTTAGGACTGGGAAACAAATGCTAGCTCGCCTTACAAGAAACTCATTCTGCTTTTGAGAAAAGAGCACTCTTCTACTCTACTGTGTTTCCTATAGAGTCTAAGCAGTGAGCTTGGTCAGAACAAAAGAACTGTGCTTCCTACACACATGGACCATATCTAGTTCAACTCTGCTTAAGAAACTGACAAGAGCAGTAGCTCCTATTCAGTCCAATACACTGTACTTGCTGGGAACAGACGCGAGTGCTATTTGCAATGTGTATGGCATTTGGAGCGAAATAGTGACTCCTCTTACCAGAAAACAACTCTTGCTCGTAGGACCAAAAACTTCTGTGACTCAACTCCATTTAGGACTGGGAAACAAACGTGAGCTGGCCTTTCAAGAAACACACTATGCTTTAGAGAAAAGAGCACTCATCTAATCTACTGTGTTTCCTGTAGGGCCAGAACAGTGAGCTTGCTCAGAATATAATAACTGTGCTTCCTCCACACACGGGCCATATCTAGTTCAACTCTGCTTAGGAAACTGACAAGAACAGTAGCTCCTCTTCAGTTCGATACACTGTACTTGCTGAGAACAGATGCGAGTGCTATTTGCACTGTGTATGGCAATTGGAGCACAATAGTGACTCGTCTTACCAGAAAACAACTCTTGCTCGTGGGACAAAATACTGCATGTGACTCAACTCCATTTAAGACTGGGAAACAAACTCTAGCTCGCCTTACAAGAAACACACTCTGCTTTTGAGAAAAGAGCACTCTTCTACTCTACTGTGTTTCCTATAGGGCCAGAACAGTGAGCTTGCTCAGAACAAAAGAACTGTGCTTCCTAGACACACGGGCCATATCTAGTTCAACTCTGCTTAGGAAACTGACAAGAACAGTAGCTCCTCTTCAGTCCAATACACTGTACTTGCTGGGAACAGACGCATGTGCTATTTGCATTGTGTATGGCATTGGGAGCACAATAGTGACTTGTCTTACCAGAAAACAACTCTTGCTCGTAGGACCAGAAACTGCATGTGATTCATCTCCATTTAGGACTGGGAAACAAACGCTAGCTCGCCTTACAAGAAACACACTGCTTTAGAAAAGAGCACTTTTCTACTCTACTGTGTTTCCTATGGGGTCCATACAGTGAGCTTGATCAGAACAAAAGAACTGTGCTTCCTACACACATGGACCATATGTAGTTCAACTCTGCTTAGGAAACTGACAAGAACAGTAGCTCCTCTTCAGTCCAATACACTGTACTTGCTGGGAACAGACACGAGTGCTATTTACACTGTGTATGGCAATGAGAGCGCAATAGTGACTTTCCTTACCAGAAAACAACTCTTGCTCGTAGGACCACAAACTGCATGTGATTCAACGCCATTTAGGACTGGGAAACAAATGCTAGCTCGCCTTACAAGAAACACACTGTGCTTTTGAGAAAAGAGCACTCTTCTACTCTACTGTATTTCCTATGGAGTCCAAAGAGTGAGCTTGCTCAGAACAAAAGAACTGTGCTTCCTACACACATGGACCATATCTAGTTCAACTCTGCTTATGAAACTTACAAGAACAGTAGCTCCTATTCAGTCCAATACACTGTACTTGCTGGGAACAGACCCGAGTGCTATTTGCACTATGTATGGCATTTGGAGCACAATAGTGACTCTTCTTACCAGAAAACAACTCTTCCTCATAGGACCAAAAACTGCATGTGACTCAACTCCATTTATAACTGGGAAACAACCGCGAGCTCGCCTTACAAGAATCATACTCTGCTTTAGAGAAAAAAGCACTCTTCTACTCTACTGTGTTTCCTATAGGTTCAGAACAGTGAGCTTGCTCAGAAAATAATAACAGTGCTTCCTAAACACACGTGCCATATCTAATTCAACTCTTCTTAGGAAAATGACAAGAACAGTAGCTCCTCTTCATTCTGATACACTTACTTGCTGGGAACAGACGCGAGTGCTATTTGCACTGTGTATGGCAAAGGGAGCGGAATAGTGACTTTCCTTAACAGAAAACAACTCTTGCTCGTAGGACCAGAAACTGCATGTGATTCAACTCCATTTAGGACTGGGAAACAATGGCTAGCTCGCCTTACAAGAAACACAATCTGCTTTTGAGAAAAGAGCACTCTTCTACACTACTGTGTTTCCTATAGGGCCAAAACAGTGAGATTGCTCAGAACAAAAGAACTGTGCTTCCTACACACATGGCCATATTTAGTTCAATTCTGCTTATAAATCTGACAAGAACAGTAGATCCTCTTCAGTCCAATACACTGTACTTGCTGGGAACAGACGCCAGTGCTATTTGTTCTGAGTATGTCAATGGCAGCACAATAGTGACTTTTCATACCATAAAAAAACTCTTGCTCCTAGGACCAGAAACTGCATGTGATTCAAGTCCATTTAGGACTGGGAAACAAACGCTAGCTCTCCTTACAAGATACACACTCTGCTTTAGAAAAAGAGCACTCTTCTACTCTACTGTGTTTCCTACAGGGCCAGAACAGTGAGCTTGCTCAGAACAAAAGAACTGTGCTTCCCACACACGGGCCATATCTAGTTCAACTCTGCTTAGGAAACTGACAAGAACAGTAGATCCTCTTCAGTCCAATACACTGTACTTGCTGGGAACAGACGCCAGTGCTATTTGCACTGTGTATGGCAATTGGAGCACAATAGTGACTCGTCTTACCAGAAAACAACTCTTGCTCATAGGACAAAAAACTGCATGTGACTCAACTCCATTTAGGACTGGAAAACAAACTCTAGCTCACTTTACAAGAAACACACTCTGCTTTTGAGAAAAGAGCACTATTCTACTCTACTGTGTTTCCTATAGGGCCAGAACAGTGAGCTTGCTCAGAAAAAAAGAACTGTGCTTCCTACCCACACGGGCCATATCTAGTTCAACTCTTCTTAGGAAACTGACAAGAACAGTAGCTCCTCTTAAGTCCAATACACTGTACTTGCTGGGAACAGACGGGAGGGCTATTTGCACTGTGTATGGCAATGGGAGCGCAATAGTGACTTTCCTTACCAGAAAACAACTCTTGCTCCTAGGACCAGAAACTGCATGTGATTCAACTCCATTTAGGACTGGGAAAGAAATGCTAGCTCGACTTACAACAAACACACTGCTTTAGAGAAAAGAGCACTCTTCTACTCTACTGTGTTTCCTATGGGCCCAAACAGTGAGCTTGCTCAGAACATAATAACTGTGCTTCCTAAACACACGGGCCATATCTAGTTCAACTCTGCTTAGGAAACTGACAAGAACAGTAGCTCCTCTTCAGTCCAATACACTGTACTTTCTCGGAACAGACGCGAGTGCTATTTGCACTGTGTATGGCAAAGCGAGAGCAATAGTGACTTTCCTTACCAGAAAACAACTCTTTCTCGTAGGACCAGAAACTGCATGTGATTCATGCATTCCATTTAGGACTGGGTAACAAATGCTAGCTCGCCTTACAAGAAACACACTCTGCTTCTGAGAAAAGAGCACTGTTCTCTACTGTGTTTCCTATAGGGCCAAAACAGTAAGCTTGCTCAGAACAAAAGAACTGTGCTTCCTACACACATGGCCATATTTAGTTCAATTCTGCTTAGGAACCTGACAAGGACAGTAGATCCTCTTCAGTCCAATACACTGTACTTGCTGGGAACAGACGCCAGTGCTATTTGTCCTGTGTATGGCAATGGCAGCGCAATAGTGACTATTCTTACCATAAAAAAACTCTTGCTCGTAGGACCAGAAACTGCATGTGATTCAACTCCATTTAGGACTGGGAAACAAACGCTAGCTCGCCTTACAAGAAACACACTGCTTTAGAGAAAAGAGCACTCTTCTACTCTACTGTGTTTCCTACAGGGCCAGAACAGTGAGCTTGCTCAGAACAAAAGAACTGTGCTTCCCACACACGGGCCATATCTAGTTCAACTCTGCTTAGTAAACTGACAAGAACAGTAGCTCCTATTCAGTCCAATACACTGTACTTGCTGGGAAAAGACGCGAGTGCTATTTGCACTGTGTATGGCAATGGGAGCGCAATAGTGACTTTCCTTACCAGAAAACAACTCTTATTCGTAGGACCAGAAACTGCATGTGATTCAACTCCATTTAGGACTAGGAAACAAACGCTAGCTCGCCTTACAAAAACACACTCTGCTTTTGAGAAAAGAGCACTCTTCTACTCTACAGTGTTTCCTGCAGGGCCAGAACAATGAGCTTGCTCAGAACATAAGAACTGTGCTCTTACACACGGGCCATATCTAGTTCCACTCTGCTTAGGAAACTGACAAGAACAGTAGATCCTCTTCAGTCCGATACACTGTACTTGCTGGGAACAGACGCGAGAGCTATTTGCACTATGTATGGCAAGGGGAGCGCAATAGTGACTTTCCTTACCAGAAATCAACTCTTGCTCTTAGGACCAGAAACTGCATGTGATTCAACTCCATTTAGGACTGGAAAACAAACGCTAGCTCGACTTTCAAGAAACACACTCTGCTTCTGAGAAAGAGCACTCTTCTACTCTACTGTGTTTCCTATGGGGTCCGAACAGTGAGCTTGCTCAGAACAAAAGAACTGTGTTTCCTACACACACGGCCATATCTAGTTCAATTCTGCTTAGGAACCTGACAAGAACAGTAGATCCTCTTCAGTCCAATACACTGTACTTGCTGGGAAAAGACTCGAGTGCTATTTGCCCTGTGTATGGCAATGGGAGCGCAATAGTGACTTTCCTTAACAGAAAACAACTCTTGTTCGTAGGACCAGAAACTGCATGTGATTCAACTCCATTTAGGACTGGGAAACAAACGCTAGCTCGCCTTACAAGAAACACACTCTGCTTTTGAGAAAAGAGCACTCTTCTACTCTACTGTGTTTCCTATGGGGTCCGAACAGTGAGCTTGCTCAGAACAAAAGAACTGTGCTTCCTACACTCATGGCCATATGTAGTTCACTTCTGCTTAGGAACCTGACCAGAGCAGTAGATCCTCTTCAGTCCAATACACTGTACTTGCTGGGAATAGACGCCAGTGCTATTTGTCCTGTATATGGCAATGGCAGCGCCATAGTGACTATTCTTATCATAAAACAACTCTTGCTCGTAGGACCACAAACTGCATGTGATTCCACTCCATTTAGGACTGGGAAACAAACGCTAGCTCGCCTTACAAGAAACACACTCTGCTTTAGAGAAAAGAGCACTCTTCTACTCTACTGTGTTTCCTATGGGGTCCAAACAGTGAGATTGCTCAGAACAAAAGAACTGTGCTTCCTACACACGAGGACCATATGTAGTTCAACTCTGCTTAGGAAACTGACAAGAACAGTAGCTCCTCTTCAGTCCGATACACTGTACTTGCTGGGAACAGACGCCAGTGCTATTTGCACTGTGTATGGCAATGGGAGCACAATAGTGACTTTCCTTACCAGAAAACAACTCTTGCTCATAGGACCAGAAACTGCATGTGATTCAACTCCATTTAAGACTCAGAATCAAACGCTAATTCGCCTTACAAGAAACACACTCTGCTTTTGAGAAAAGAGCACACTTCTACTCTACTGTGTTTCCTATGGGGTCCGAACAGTGAGCTTGCTCAGAACAAAAGAACTGTGCTTCATACACACACGGCCATATCTAGTTCAATTCTGCTTAGGAACCTGACCAGAGCAGTAGATCCTCTTCAGTCCAATACACTGTACTTGCTGGGAACAGACGCCAGTGCTATTTGTCCTGTGTATGGCAATTGCAGCGCAATAGTGACTATTCTTACCATAAAACAACTCTTGCTCGTAGGACCACAAACTGCATGTGATTCCACTCCATTTAGGACTGGGAAACAAACGCTAGCTCGCCTTACAAGAAACATCTCTGCTTTTGAGAAAAGAGCACTCTTCTACTCTACTGTGTTTCCTATGGGGTCCAAACAGTGATCTTGGTCAGAACAAAAGAACTGTGCTTCCTACACACATGGACCATATCTAGTTCAACTCTGCTTAGGAAACTGACAAGAACAGTAGCTCCTATTCAGTCCAATACACTGTACTTGCTGGGAACAGACGCGAGTGCTATTTGCACTGTGTATGGCATTTAGAGCGCAATAGTGACTCTTCTTACCAGAAAACAACTCTTGCTTTTAGGACCAAAAACTGTCTGTGACTCAACTCCATTTAGGACTGGGAAACAAACGCGAGCTGGCCTTACAAGAAACACACTCTGCTTTAGAGAAAAAAGCACTCATATACTCTACTATGTTTCCTGTAGGGCCAGAACAGTGAGCTTGCTCAGAACAAAAGAACTGTGCTTCCTACACACACGGGCCATATCTAGTTCAACTCTGCTTAGGAAACTGACAAGAATAGTAGCTCCTCTTCAGTTCGATACACTGTACTTGCTGAGAACAGACGCGAGTGCTATTTGCACTGTGTATGGCAGTGGGAGCACAATAGTGACTTTCCTTACCAGAAAACAACTCTTGCTCGTAGGACCAGAAACTGCATGTGATTCAACTCCATTTAGGACTGGGAAACAAATGCTAGCTCGCCTTACATGAAACACACTCTGCTTTTGAGAAAAGAGCACTCTTCTACTCTACTGTGTTTCCTATGCGGTCCAAAGAGTGAGCTTGCTCAGAACAAAAGAACTGTGCTTCCTACACACACGGGCCATATCTAGTTCAACTCTGCTTAGGAAACAAACAAGAACAGTAGCTCCTCTTCAGTCGAATACACTGTACTTGCGGGGAACAGACGCGAGTGCTATTTGCACTGTGAATGCAATTGGAGCACAATAGTGACTTGTCTTACCAGAAAACAACTCTTGCTCGTAGCACAAAAAACTGCATGTGACTCAACTCCATTTAGGACTGGGAAACAAACGCTAGCTCGACTTCCAAGAAAAACACTCTGATTTGAGAAAAGAGCACTCTTCTACTCTACTGTGTTTCCTATGGGGTCCAAACAGTGAGCTTGCTCAGAACAAAAGAACTGTGGTTCCTACACACGAGGACCATATGTAGTTCAACTCTGCTTAGGAATCTGACAAGAACAGTAGCTCCTATTCAGTCCAATACACTGTACTTGCTGGGAAAAGACGCGAGTGCTATTTGCCCTGTGTATGGCAATGGGAGCACAATAGTGACTCTTTTTACCATAAAACAACTCATGCTCTTAGGACTAGAAACTGCATGTGATTCAACTGCATTTAGGTCTGGGAAACAAACGCTAGCTCGCCTTACAAGAAACACACACTGCTTTAGAGAAAAGAGCACTCTTCTACTCTACTGTGTTTCCTAAAGGGCCAGAACAGTGAGCTTGCTCAGAACATAATGACTGTGCTTCCTAAACACACGGGCCATATCTAGTTCAACTCTGCTTAGGAAACTGACAAGAACAGTAGCTCCTCTTCAGTTCGATAAACTGTACTTGCTGGGAACAGACTCCAGTGCTATTTGTCCTGTGTATGGCAATGGCAGCGCAATAGTGACTATTCTTACCATAAAAAAACTCTTGCTCGTAGGACCAGAAACTGCATGTGATTCAACTCCATTTAGGACTGGGAAACAAACGCTAGCTCGCCTTACAAGAAACACACTGCTTTAGAGAAAAGAGCACTCTTCTACTCTACTGTGTTTCCTATGGGGTCCAAACAGTGAGCTTGCTCAGAACAAAAGAACTGTGCTTCCTACACACATGGATCATATCTAGTTCAACTCTGCTTATGAAACTGAGAAGAACAGTACCTCCTATTCAGTCCAATAGACTGTACTTGCTGGGAACAGACCCGAGTGCTATTTGCAGTGTGTATGGCATTTGGAGCACAATAGTGACTCTTCTTACCAGAAAACAACTCTTGCTCGTAGGACCAAAAACTGCATGTGACTCAACTCCATTTAGGACTGGGAAACAACCGCGAGCTCGCCTTACAAGAAACACACTCTGCTTTTGAGAAAAGAGCACTCTTCTACTCTACTGTGTTTCCTATAGGGCCAGAACAGTGAGCTTGCTCAGAACAAAAGAACCGTGCTTCCTACACACACGGCCATATCTAGTTCAATTCTGCTTAGGAACCTGACCAGAGCAGTAGTTCCTCTTCAGTCCAATACACTGTACTTGCTGGGAACAGACGCGAGTGCTATTTGCAATGTGTATGGCATTTGGAGCGAAATAGTGACTCCTCTTACCAGAAAACAACTCTTGCTCGTAGGACCAAAAACTTCTGTGACTCAACTCCATTTAGGACTGGGAAACAAACGCGAGCTGGCCTTTCAAGAAACACACTATGCTTTAGAAAAAAGAGCATTCATCTACTCTACTGTGTTTCCTGTAGGGCAAGAACAGTGAGCTTGCTCAGAACATATTAACTGTGCTTCCTCCACACACGGGCCATATGTAGTTCAACTCTGCTTAGGAAACTGACAAGAACAGTAGCTCCTATTCAGTCCGATACACTGTACTTGCTGGGAACAGACGCCAGTGCTATTTGCACTGTGTATGGCAATGGGAGCGCAATAGTGACTTTCCTTACCAGAAAACAACTCTTGTTCGTAGGACTAGAAACTGCATGTGATTCAACCTCATTTAGGACTAGGAAACAAACCCTAGCTCGCCTTACAAGAAACACACTCTGCTTTTCAGAAATGAGCACTCTTCTACTCTACTGTGTTTCCTATGGGGTCCGAACAGTGAGCTTGCTCAGAACAAAAGAACTGTGCTACCTACACAAACGGCCATATCTAGTTCAATTCTGCTTAGGAACCTGACAAGAACAGTAGATCCTCTTCAGTCTAATACACTGTACTTGCTGGGAAAAGACGCCAGTGCCATTTGTCCTGTTTATGGCAATGGCAGCGCAATAGTGACTATTCTTACCATAAAACAACTCTTGCTCGTAGGACCAGAAACTGCATGTGATTCCACTCCATTTAGGCCTGGGAAACAAACGCTAGCTCGCCTTACAAGAAACACACTCTGCTTTTGAGAAAAGAGCACTCTTCTACTCTACTGTGTTTCCTTTTGGGTCCGAACAGTGAGCTTGCTCAGAACAAAAGAACTGTGCTTCCTACACACATGGACCATATCTAGTTCAACTCTGCTTAGGAAACTGACAAGAACAGTAGCTCCTCTTCAGTCCAATACACTGTACATGGTGGGAACAGACGCGAGTGCTATTTGCACTGTGTATGGCATTTGGAGCGCAATAGTGACTCTTCTTACCAGAAAACAACTCTTGCTCATAGGACCAAAAACTGTCTGTGACTCAACTCCATTTAGGACTGGGAAACAAACGCGAGCTTGCCTTACAAGAAACACACTCTGCTTTAGAGAAAAGAGCACTCTTCTACTCTAATGTGTTTCCTATAGGGCCAGAACAGTGAGCTTGCTCAGAACAAAAGAACTGTGCTTCCTACACACATGGACCATATCTAGTTCAACTCTGCTTAGTAAACTGACAAGAACAGTAGCTCCTCTTCAGTCCAATACACTGTACTTGCTGGGAAGAGACGCCAGTGCTATTTGCACTGTGTATGGCAATGAGATCGCAATAGTGACTTTCCTTACCAGAAAACAACTCTTGCTCGTAGGACCAGAAACTGCATGTGATTCAACTCCATTTAGGACTGGGAAACAAATGCTAGCTCGCCTTACAAGAATCGCACTCTGCTTTTGAGAAAAGAGCACTCTTCTACTCTACTGTGTTTCCTACGGGGTCCAAACAGTGAGCTTGCTCAGAACAAAAGAACTGTGCTTTTTACACACATGGACCATATCTAGCTCAACTCTGCTTATGAAACTGACAAGAACAGCAGCTCCTCTTCAGTCCAATACACTGTAATTGCTGGGAACAGACGCGAGTGCTATTTGCCCTGTGTATGGCAATGACAGCGCAATAGTGACTTTTTTTTACCAAAAAACAACTCTTGCTCGTAGGAACACAAACTGCATGTGATTCAACGCCATTTAGGACTGGGAAACAAATGCTAGATCGCCTTACAAGAAACACTCTCTGCTTTAAAGAAAAGAGCACTCTTCTACTCTACTGTGTTTCTTATGGGGTCCAAACAGTGAGCTTGCTCAGAACAAAAGAACTGTGCTTCCTACACACATGGACCATATCTAGTTCAACTCTGCTTAGGAAACTGACAAGAACAGTAGCTCCTATTCAGTCCAATACACTGTACATGCCTGGAACAGACGTGAGTGCTATTTGCACTGTGTATGGCATTTGGAGCACAATAGTGACTCTTCTTACCAGAAAACAACTCTTGCTCATAGGACCAAACAGTGCATGTGACTCAACTCCATTTAGGACTGGGAAACAAACGCGAGCTCGCCTTACAAGAAACAAACTCTGCTTTAGAGAAAAGAGCACTCTTCTACTCTACTGTGTTTCCTATAGGGCCAGAACAGTGAGCTTGCTCAGAACATAATGACTGTGCTTCCTAAACACACGGGCCATATCTAGTTCAACTCTGCTTAGGAAACTGACAAGAACAGTAGCTCCTCTTCAGTTCGATACTATGTACTTGCTGGGAACAGACACCAGTGCTATTTGTCCTGTGTATGGCAATGGCAGCGCAATAGTGACTATTCTTACCATGAAAAAACTCTTGCTCGTAGGACCAGAAACTGCATGTGATTCAACTCCATTTAGGACTGGGAAACAAACGCTAGCTCGCCTTACAAGAAACACACTGCTTTGGAGAAAAGAGCACTCTTCTACTCTACTGTGTTTCCTATGGGGTCCGAACAGTGAGCTTGCTCAGAACAAAAGAACTGTGCTTCCTACACACATGGATCATATCTAGTTCAACTCTGCTTATGAAACTGAGAAGAACAGTAGCTCCTATTCAGTCCAATAGATTGTACTTGCTAGGAACAGACGCCAGTGCTATTTGCAATGTGTATGGCATTTGGAGCGCAATAGTGACTCCTCTTACCAGAAAACAACTCTTGCTCGTAGGACCAAAAACTGTCTGTGACTCAACTCCATTTAGGACTGGGAAACAAACGCGAGCTGGCCTTACAAGAAACACACTATGCTTTAGAGAAAAGAGCACTCATCTACTCTACTGTGTTTCCTGTAGGGCCAGAACAGTGAGCTTGCTCAGAACATAATAACTGTGCTTCCTCCACACACTGGCCATATCTAGTTCAACTCTGCTTAGGAAACTGACAAGAACAGTAGCTCCTCTTCAGTTCGATACACTGTACTTGCTGAGAACAGATGCGAGTGCTATTTGCACTGTGTATGGCAATTGGAGCACAATAGTGACTCGTCTTACCAGAAAACAACTCTTGCTCGTAGGACAAAAAACTGCATGTGACTCAACTCCATTTAAGACTGGGAAAAAAACTCTAGCTCGCCTTACAAGAAACACACTCTGCTTTTGAGAAAAGAGCACTCTTCTACTCTACTGTGTTTCCTATAGGGCCAGAACAGTGAGCTTGCTCAGAACAATTGAACTGTGCTTCCTACACACATGGACCATATCTAGTTCAACTCTGCTTATGAAACTTACAAGAACAGTAGCTTCTATTCAGTCCAATACACTGTACTTGCTGGGAACAGACCCGAGTGCTATTTGCACTATGTATGACATTTGGAGCACAATAGTGACTCTTCTTACCAGAAAACAACTCTTGCTCGTAGGACCAAAAACTGCATGTGACTCAACTCCATTTATAACTGGGAAACAACCGCGAGCTCGCCTTACAAGAATCATACTCTGCTTTAGAGAAAAAAGCACTCATATACTCTACTGTGTTTCCTGTAGGGCCAGAACAGTGAGCTTGCTCAGAACAAAAGATCTGTGCTTCCTACACACATGGACCATATCTAGTTCAACTCTGCTTAGGAAACTGACAAGAACAGTAGCTCCTATTCAGTCCAATACACTGTACTTGCTGGGAACAGACGCGAGTACTATTTGCACTGTGTATGGCATTTAGAGCGCAATAGTGACTCTTCTTACCAGAAAACAACTCTTGCTTTTAGGAACAAAAACTGTCTGTGACTCAACTCCATTTAGGACTGGGAAACAAATGCGAGCTGGCCTTACAAGAAACACACTCTGCTTTAGAGAAAAAAGCACTCATATACTCTACTGTGTTTCCTGTAGGGCCAGAACAGTGAGCTTGCTCAGAACAAAAGATCTGTGCTTCCTACACACATGGGCCATATCTAGTTCAACTCTGCTTAGGAAACTGACAAGAACAGTAGCTCCTCTTCAGTTCGATACACTGTACTTGCTGAGAACAGACGCGAGTGCTATTTGCACTGTGTATGGCAATGGGAGCACAATAGTGACTTTCCTTACCAGAAAACAACTCTTGCTCGTAGGACCAGAAACTGCATGTGATTCAACTCCATTTAGGACTGGAAAACAAATGCTAGCTCGCCTTACATGAAACACACTCTGCTTTTGAGAAAAGAGCACTCTTCTACTCTACTGTGTTTCCTATGGGGTCCAAAGAGTGAGCTTGCTCAGAACAAAAGAACTGTGCTTCCTACACACACGGGCCATATCTAGTTCAACTCTGCTAGGGAAACAAACAAGAACAGTAGCTCCTCTTCAGTCGAATACACTGTACTTGCGGGGAACAGACGCGAGTGCTATTTGCACTGTGTATGGCAATTGGAGCACAATAGTGACTTGTCTTACCAGAAAACAACTCTTGCTCGTAGCACAAAAAACTGCATGTGACTCAATTCCATTTAGGACTGGGAAACAAAAGCTAGCTCGCCTTTCAAGAAACACATTCTGCTTTTGAGAAAAGAGCACTCTTCTACTCTACTGTGTTTCCTATGGGGTCCAAAGAGTGAGCTTGCTCAGAACAAAAGAACTGTGCTTCCTACACACACGGGCCATATCTAGTTCAACTCTGCTTAGGAAACAAACAAGAACAGTAGCTCCTCTTCAGTCGAATACACTGTACTTGCGGGGAACAGACGCGAGTGCTATTTGCACTGTGTATGGCAATCGGAGCACAATAGTGACTTGTCTTACCAGAAAACAACTCTTGCTCGTAGCACAAAAAACTGCATGTGACTCAACTCCATTTAGGACTGGGAAACAAACGCAAGCTCGACTTCCAAGAAAAACACTCTGATTTGAGAAAAGAGCACTCTTCTACTCTACTGTGTTTCCTATGGGGTCCAAACAGTGAGCTTGTTCAGAACAAAAGAACTATGCTTTTTACACACACGGACCATATCTAGTTCAACTCTGCTTAGTAAACTGACAAGAACAGCAGCTCCTCTTCAGTCCAATACGCTGTACTTGCTGGGAAAAGACGGGAAGGCTATTTGCACTGTTTATGGCAATGAGAGTACAATATAGACTTCCCTTACCAGAAAACAACTCTTGCTCTTAGGACCAGAAACTGCATGTGATTCCACTCCATTTAGGAATGGGAAAAAAACGCTAGCTCGCCTTAAAAGAAACACACTCTGCTTTTGAGAAAAAAGCACTCTTCTACTCTACTGTGTTTCCTATGGGGTCCGAACAGTGAGCTTGCTCAGAACAAAAAAACTGTGCTTCCTACACACACGGCCATATCTAGTTCAAGTCTGCTTAGGAACCTGACAAGAACAGTAGATCCTCATCAGTCCAATACACTGTACTTGCTGGGAACAGACACCAGTGCTATTTGTCCTGTGTATGGCAATGGCAGCGCAATAGTGACTATTCTCACCATAAAACAACTCTTGCTCGTAGGACCAGAAACTGCATGTGATTCCACTCCATTTAGGACTGGGACACAAACGCTAGCTCGCCTTACAAGAAACACAATCTGCTTTAGAGAAAAGAGCACTCTTCTACTCTACTGTGTTTCCTATGGGGTCCAACCAGTGAGCTTGCTCAGAACAAAAGAACTGTGGTTCCTACACACGAGGACCTTATGTAGTTCAACTCTGCTTAGGAAACTGACAAGAACAGTAGCTCCTATTCAGTCCAATACACTGTACTTGCTGGGAAAAGACGCGAGGGCTATTTGCCCTGTGTATGGCAATGGGAGCACAATAGTGACTTTCCTTACCAGAAAACAACTCTTGTTCATAGGACCAGAAACTGCATGTGACTCAACTCCATTTAGGACTGGGAAACAAACTCTAGCTCGACTTCCAAGAAAAACACTCTGCTTTTGAGAAAAGAGCACTCTTCTACTCTACTGTGTTTCCTATGGGGTCCAAACAGTGAGCTTGTTCAGAACAAAAGAACTATGCTTCCTACACACACGGACCATATCTAGTTCAACTCTGCTTAGTAAACTGACAAGAACAGCAGCTCCTCTTCAGTCCAATACGCTGTACTTGCTGGTAAAAGACGGGAAGGCTATTTGCACTGTTTATGGTAATTGGAGTGCAATATAGACTTCCCTTACCAGAAAACAACTCTTGCTCTTAGGACCAGAAACTGCATGTGATTCTACTCCATTTAGGAATGGGAAAAAAACGCTAGCTCGCCTTAAAAGAAACACACTCTGCTTTTGAGAATAAAGCACTCTTCTACTCTACTGTGTTTCCTATGGCGTCCGAACAGTGAGCTTGCTCAGAACAAAAAAACTGTGCTTCCTACACACACGGCCATATCTAGTTCAAGTCTTCTTAGGAACCTGACAAGAACAGTAGATCCTCTTCAGCCCAATACACTGTACTTGCTGCGAACAGACGCCAGTGCTATTTTCCTGGGTATGGCAATGGCACCGCAATAGTGACTCTACTTACCAGAAAACAACTCTTGCTCGTAGTACCAGAAACTGCATTGGATTCAACTCCATTTAGGACTGGGACACAAACGTTAGCTCACCTTACAAGAAACACACTCTGCTTTAGAGAAAAGAGCACTCTTCTACTCTACTGTGTTTCCTATGGGGTCCAAACAGTGAGCTTGCTCAGAACAAAAGAACTGTGCTTCCTACACACAAGGACCATATGTAGTTCAACTCTGCTTAGGAAACTGACAAGAACAGTAGCTCCTCTTCAGTCCGATACACTGTACTTGCTGGGAAAAGACGCGAGTGCTATTTGCCCTGTGTATGGCAATGGGAGCGCAATGGTGACTTTCCTTACCAGAAAACAACTCTTGTTCGAAGGACCAGAAACTGCATGTGATTCAACTCCATTTAGGTCTAGGAAGCAAACGCTAGCTCGCCTTACAAGAAACACACTCTGCTTTAGAGAAAAGAGCACTCTTCTACTCTACTGTGTTTCCTATGAGGTCCAAACAGAGAGCTTGCTCAGAACAAAAGAACTGTGCTTCCTACACACACGGACGATATGTAGCTCAACTCTGCTTAGAAAACTGACAAGAACAGTAGCTCCTCTTCAGTCGAATACACTGTACTTGCTGGGAACAGACGGGAGTGCTATTTGCACTGTGTATGGCAATGAGAGCGCAATAGTGACTTTCCTTAATAGAAAACAACTCTTGTTCGTAGGACAAAAAACTGCATGTGACTCAACTCCATTTAGGACTGGGAAACAAACTCTAGCTCGCCTTACAAGAAACACACTCCGCTTTTGAGAAAAGAGCAGTATTCTACTCTAATGTGTTTCCTACGGGGTCCAAACAGTGAGCTTGCTCAGAACAAAAGAACTGTGCTTCCTACACACACGGACCATATGTAGTTCAACTCTGCTTAGGAAACTGACAAGAACAGTATCTCCTCTTCAGTCCAATACACTGTGCTTTCTGGGAACAGACGCGAGTGCTATTTGCACTGTGTATGGCAATGAGAGCACAATAGTGACTTTCCTTACCAGAAAACAACTCTTGCTCGTAGGACCATAAACTGCATGTGATTCAACTCCATTTAGGACTGGGAAACAAATGCTAGCTTGCCTTACAAGAAACGCACTCTGCTTTTGAGAAAAGAGCACTCTTCTTCTCTACTGTGTTTCCTATGGGGTCCAAACAGTGAGCTTGCTCAGAACAAAAGAACTGTGCTTTTTACACACATGGTCCATATCTAGCTCAACTCTGCTTAAGAAACTGACAAGAACAGCAGCTCCTCTTCAGTCCAATACACTGTAATTGCTGGGAACAGACGCGAGAGATATTTGCACTGTGTATGGCAATGGGAGCGCAATAGTGACTTTCCTTACCAGAAAACAACTCTTGCTCGTAGGACCAGAAACTGCATGTGATTCAACTCCGTTTAGGACTGGGAAACAAATGCTAGCTCGCCTTACATGAAACACTCTCTGCTTTTGAGAAAAGAGCACTCTTCTACTCTACTGTGTTTCCTATGGGGTCCAAACAGTTAGCTTGCTCAGAACAAAGAACTGTGCTTCCTACACACATGGACCATATCTAGTTCAACTCTGCTTAGGAAACTGACAAGAACAGTAGCTCCTTGTCAGTCCGATACACTGTACTTGCTGGGAACAGACGCGAGTGCTATTTGCACTGTGTATGGCAAAGGGAGCACAATAGTGACTTTCCTTACCAGAAAACAACTCTTGCTCGTAGGACCAGAAACTGCATGTGACTCAACTCCATTTAGGACTGGGAAACAAATGATAGCTTGCCTTACAAAAAACACACTCTGCTTTTGAGAAAAGAGCACTCTTCTACTCTACTGTGTTTCCTATGGGGTCCAAACAGTGAGCTTGCTCAGAACAAAAGAACTGTGCTGCCTACACACACGGCCATATCTAGTTCAATTCTGCTTAGGAACCTGACAAGAACAGTAGATCCTCTTCAGTCCAATACACTGTACTTGCTGCGAACAGACGCCAGTGCTATTTGTCCTGTGTGTGGCAATGGCAGCACAATAGTGACTATTTTTACCATAAAACAACTCTTGCTCGTCGGACAGAAACTGCATGTGATTCCACTCCATTTAGGACTGGGAAACAAAGGCTAGCTCGCCTTACAAGAAATACACTCTGATTTAGAGAAAAGAGCACTCTTCTACTCTACTGTGTTTCCTATGGGGTCCAAAGAGTGAGCTTGCTAAAAACAAAAGAATTGTGCTTCCTACACACAAGGACCATATGTAGTTCAACTCTGCTTAGGAAACTGACAAGAACAGTATCTCCTCTTCAGTCCGATACACTGTTCTTGCTGAGAACAGACGCGAGTGCTATTTGAACTGTGAATCACAATTGGTGCACAATAGTGACTCGTCATACCAGAAAACAAATCTTACTCGTAGGACAGAAAACTGCATGTGACTCAACTCCATTTACGACTATGAAACAAACTCTAGCTCGCCTTACAAGAAACACACTCTGCTTTTGAGAAAAGAGCACTCTTCTACTCTACTGTGTTTCCTATAGGGCCAGAACAGTGAGCTTGCTGAGAACAAATGAACTGTGCTTCCTAGACACACGGGCCATATCTAGTTCAACTCTGCTTAGGAAACTGAGAAGAACAGTATCTCCTCTTCAGTCCAATACACTGTACTTGCTGGGAACAGGTGCCAGTGCTATTTGCACTGTGTATGGCATTTGGAGCACAATAGTGACTCTTCTTACCAGAAAACAACTCTTGCTCGTAGGACCAAAAACTGCATGTGACTCAACTCCATTTAGGACTGGGAAACAAACGTGAGCTCGCCTTACAAGAAACACACTCTGCTTTAGAGAAAAGAGCACTCTTCTACTCTACTGTGTTTCCTAAAGGGCCAGAACAGTGAGCTTGCTCAGAACATAATGACTGTGCTTCCTAAACACACGGGCCATATCTAGTTCAACTCTGCTTAGGAAACTGACAAGAACAGTAGCTCCTCTTCAGTTCGATAAACTGTACTTGCTGGGAACAGACACCAGTGCTATTTGTCCTGTGTATGGCAATGGCAGCGCAATAGTGACTATTCTTACCATAAAAAAACTCTTGCTCGTAGGACCAGAAACTGCATGTGATTCAACTCCATTTAGGACTGGGAAACAAACGCTAGCTCGCCTTACAAGAAACACACTGCTTTAGAGAAAAGAGCACTCTTCTACTCTACTGTGTTTCCTATGGGGTCCAAACAGTGAGCTTGCTCAGAACAAAAGAACTGTGCTTCCTACACACATGGATCATATCTAGTTCAACTCTGCTTATGAAACTGAGAAGAACAGTACCTCCTATTCAGTCCAATAGACTGTACTTGCTGGGAACAGACCCGAGTGCTATTTGCACTGTGTATGGCATTTGGAGCACAATAGTGACTCTTCTTACCAGAAAACAACTCTTGCTCGTAGGACCAAAAACTGCATGTGACTCAACTCCATTTAGGACTGGGAAACAAATGCTAGCTCGCCTTACAAGAAACTCATTCTGCTTTTGAGAAAAGAGCACTCTTCTACTCTACTGTGTTTCCTATAGAGTCTAAGCAGTGAGCTTGGTCAGAACAAAAGAACTGTGCTTCCTACACACATGGACCATATTCTAGTTCAACTCTGCTTAAGAAACTGACAAGAGCAGTAGCTCCTATCAGTCCAATACACTGTACTTGCTGGGAACAGACGCGAGTGCTATTTGCAATGTGTATGGCATTTGGAGCGAAATAGTGACTCCTCTTACCAGAAAACAACTCTTGCTCATAGGACCAAAACTGTCTGTGACTCAACTCCATTTAGGACTGGGAAACAAACGCGAGCTGGCCTTTCAAGAAACACACTATGCTTTAGAGAAAAGAGCACTCATCTAATCTACTGTGTTTCCTGTAGGGCCAGAACAGTGAGCTTGCTCAGAATATAATAACTGTGCTTCCTCCACACACGGGCCATATCTAGTTCAACTCTGCTTAGGAAACTGACAAGAACAGTAGCTCCTCTTCAGTTCGATACACTGTACTTGCTGAGAACAGATGCGAGTGCTATTTGCACTGTGTATGGCAATTGGAGCACAATAGTGACTCGTCTTACCAGAAAACAACTCTTGCTCGTGGGACAAAAAACTGCATGTGACTCAACTCCATTTAAGACTGGGAAACAAACTCTAGCTCGCCTTACAAGAAACACACTCTGCTTTTGAGGAAAAGAGCACTCTTCTACTCTACTGTGTTTCCTATAGGGCCAGAACAGTGAGCTTGCTCAGAACAAAAGAAACTGTGCTTCCTAGACACACGGGCCATATCTAGTTCAACTCTGCTTAGGAAACTGACAAGAACAGTAGCTCCTCTTCAGTCCAATACACTGTACTTGCTGGGAACAGACGCATGTGCTATTTGCATTGTGTATGGCATTGGGAGCACAATAGTGACTTGTCTTACCAGAGAAACAACTCTTGCTCGTAGGACCAGAAACTGCATGTGATTCATCTCCATTTAGGACTGGGAAACAAACGCTAGCTCGCCTTACAAGAAACACACTGCTTTAGAAAAGAGCACCTTTTCTACTCTACTGTGTTTCCTATGGGGTCCATACAGTGAGCTTGCTCAGAACAAAGAACTGTGCTTCCTACACACATGGACCATATGTAGTTCAACTCTGCTTAGGAAACTGACAAGAACAGTAGCTCCTCTTCAGTCCAATACACTGTACTTGCTGGGAACAGACACGAGTGCTATTTACACTGTGTATGGCAATGAGAGCGCAATAGTGACTTTCCTTACCAGAAAACAACTCTTGCTCGTGAGGGAACAAACTGCATGTGATTCAACGCCATTTAGGACTGGGAAACAAATGCTAGCTCGCCTTACAAGAAACACACTGTGCTTTGAGAAAAGAGCACTCTTCTACTCTACTGTGTTTCCTATGGAGTCCAAAGAGTGAGCTTGCTCAGAACAAAAGAACTGTGCTTCCTACACACATGGACCATATCTAGTTCAACTCTGCTTATGAAACTTACAAGAACAGTAGCTCCTATTCAGTCCAATACACTGTACTTGCTGGGAACAGACCCGAGTGCTATTTGCACTATGGTATGGCATTTGGAGCACAATAGTGACTCTTCTTACCAGAAAACAACTCTTCCTCATAGGACCAAAAACTGCATGTGACTCAACTCCATTTATAACTGGGAAACAACCACGAGCTCGCCTTACAAGAATCATACTCTGCTTTAGAGAAAAAAGCACTCTTCTACTCTACTGTGTTTCCTATAGGTTCAGAACAGTGAGCTTGCTCAGAAAATAATAACAGTGCTTCCTAAACACACGTGCCATATCTAATTCAACTCTTCTTAGGAAAATGACAAGAACAGTAGCTCCTCTTCATTCTGATACACTTACTTGCTGGGAACAGACGCGAGTGCTATTTGCACTGTGTATGGCAAAGGGAGCGGAATAGTGATTTCCTTAACAGAAAACAACTCTTGCTCGTAGGACCAGAAACTGCATGTGATTCAACTCCATTTAGGACTGGGAAACAATGGCTAGCTCGCCTTACAAGAAACACAATCTGCTTTTGAGAAAAGAGCACTCTTCTACACTACTGTGTTTCCTATAGGGCCAAAACAGTGAGATTGCTCAGAACAAAAGAACTGTGCTTCCTACACACATGGCCCATATTTAGTTCAATTCTGCTTATAAATCTGACAAGAACAGTAGATCCTCTTCAGTCCCAATACACTGTACTTGCTGGGAACAGACGCCAGTGCTATTTGTTTCTGAGTATGTCAATGGCAGCACAATAGTGACTTTTCATACCATAAAAAAACTCTTGCTCCTAGGACCAGAACTGCATGTGATTCAAGTCCATTTAGGGACTGGGAAACAAACGCTAGCTCTCCTTACAAGATACACACTCTGCTTTAGAAAAAGAGCACTCTTCAACTCTACTGTGTTTCCTACAGGGCCAGAACAGTGAGCTTGCTCAGAACAAAAGAACTGTGCTTCCCACACACGGGGCCATATCTAGTTCAACTCTGCTTAGGAAACTGACAAGAACAGTAGATCCTCTTCAGTCCAATACACTTGTACTTGCTGGGAACAGACGCCAGTGCTATTTGCACTGTGTATGGCAATTGGAGCACAATAGTGACTCGTCTTACCAGAAAACCTCATAGGACAAAAAACTGCATGTGACTCAACTCCATTTAGGACTGGAAAACAAACTCTAGCTCACTTTACAAGAAACACACTCTGCTTTTGAGAAAAGAGCACTATTCTACTCTACTGTGTTTCCTATAGGGCCAGAACAGTGAGCTTGCTCAGAAAAAAAGAACTGTGCTTCCTACCCACACGGGCCATATCTAGTTCAACTCTTCTTAGGAAACTGACAAGAACAGTAGCTCCTCTTAAGTCCAATACACTGTACTTGCTGGGAACAGACGGGAGGGCTATTTGCACTGTGTATGGCAATGGGAGCACAATAGTGACTTTCCTTACCAGAAAACAACTCTTGCTCCTAGGACCAGAAACTGCATGTGATTCAACTCCATTTAGGACTGGGAAAGAAATGCTAGCTCGACTTACAACAAACACACTGCTTTAGAGAAAAGAGCACTCTTCTACTCTACTGTGTTTCCTATGGGCCCAAACAGTGAGCTTGCTCAGAACATAATAACTGTGCTTCCTAAACACACGGGCCATATCTAGTTCAACTCTGCTTAGGAAACTGACAAGAACAGTAGCTCCTCTTCAGTCCAATACACTGTACTTTCTCGGAACAGACGCGAGTGCTATTTGCACTGTGTATGGCAAAGCGAGAGCAATAGTGACTTTCCTTACCAGAAAACAACTCTTTCTCGTAGGACCAGAAACTGCATGTGATTCATGCATTCCATTTAGGACTGGGTAACAAATGCTAGCTCGCCTTACAAGAAACACACTCTGCTTCTGAGAAAAGAGCACTGTTCTCTACTGTGTTTCCTATAGGGCCAAAACAGTAAGCTTGCTCAGAACAAAAGACCTGTGCTTCCTACACACACGGCCATATTTAGTTCAATTCTGCTTAGGAACCTGACAAGGACAGTAGATCCTCTTCAGTCCAATACACTGTACTTGCTGGGAACAGACGCCAGTGCTATTTGTCCTGTGTATGGCAATGGCAGCGCAATAGTGACTATTCTTACCATAAAAAAACTCTTGCTCGTAGGACCAGAAACTGCATGTGATTCAACTCCATTTAGGACTGGGAAACAAACGCTAGCTCGCCTTACAAGAAACACACTGCTTTAGAGAAAAGAGCACTCTTCTACTCTACTGTGTTTCCTACAGGGCCAGAACAGTGAGCTTGCTCAGAACAAAAGAACTGTGCTTCCCACACACGGGCCATATCTAGTTCAACTCTGCTTAGTAAACTGACAAGAACAGTAGCTCCTATTCAGTCCAATACACTGTACTTGCTGGGAAAAGACGCGAGTGCTATTTGCACTGTGTATGGCAATGGGAGCGCAATAGTGACTTTCCTTACCAGAAAACAACTCTTATTCGTAGGACCAGAAACTGCATGTGATTCAACTCCATTTAGGACTAGGAAACAAACGCTAGCTCGCCTTACAAAAACACACTCTGCTTTTGAGAAAAGAGCACTCTTCTACTCTACAGTGTTTCCTGCAGGGCCAGAACAATGAGCTTGCTCAGAACATAAGAACTGTGCTCTTACACACGGGCCATATCTAGTTCCACTCTGCTTAGGAAACTGACAAGAACAGTAGATCCTCTTCAGTCCGATACACTGTACTTGCTGGGAACAGACGCGAGAGCTATTTGCACTATGTATGGCAAGGGGAGCGCAATAGTGACTTTCCTTACCAGAAATCAACTCTTGCTCTTAGGACCAGAAACTGCATGTGATTCAACTCCATTTAGGACTGGAAAACAAACGCTAGCTCGACTTTCAAGAAACACACTCTGCTTCTGAGAAAGAGCACTCTTCTACTCTACTGTGTTTCCTATGGGGTCCGAACAGTGAGCTTGCTCAGAACAAAAGAACTGTGTTTCCTACACACACGGCCATATCTAGTTCAATTCTGCTTAGGAACCTGACAAGAACAGTAGATCCTCTTCAGTCCAATACACTGTACTTGCTGGGAAAAGACTCGAGTGCTATTTGCCCTGTGTATGGCAATGGGAGCGCAATAGTGACTTTCCTTAACAGAAAACAACCCTTGTTCGTAGGACCAGAAACTGCATGTGATTCAACTCCATTTAGGACTGGGAAACAAACGCTAGCTCGCCTTACAAGAAACACACTCTGCTTTTGAGAAAAGAGCACTCTTCTACTCTACTGTGTTTCCTATGGGGTCCGAACAGTGAGCTTGCTCAGAACAAAAGAACTGTGCTTCCTACACACATGGCCATATGTAGTTTACTTCTGCTTAGGAACCTGACCAGAGCAGTAGATCCTCTTCAGTCCAATACACTGTACTTGCTGGGAATAGACGCCAGGGCTATTTGTCCTGTATATGGCAATGGCAGCGCCATAGTGACTATTCTTATCATAAAACAACTCTTGCTCGTAGGACCACAAACTGCATGTGATTCCACTCCATTTAGGACTGGGAAACAAACGCTAGCTCGCCTTACAAGAAACACACTCTGCTTTAGAGAAAAGAGCACTCTTCTACTCTACTGTGTTTCCTATGGGGGTCCAAACAGTGAGATTGCTCAGAACAAAAGAACTGTGCTTCCTACACACGAGGACCATATGTAGTTCAACTCTGCTTAGGAAACTGACAAGAACAGTAGCTCCTCTTCAGTCCGATACACTGTACTTGCTGGGAACAGACGCCAGTGCTATTTGCACTGTGTATGGCAATGGGAGCACAATAGTGACTTTCCTTACCAGAAAACAACTCTTGCTCATAGGACCAGAAACTGCATGTGATTCAACTCCATTTAGGACTCAGAAACAAACGCTAATTCGCCTTACAAGAAACACACTCTGCTTTTGAGAAAAGAGCACTCTTCTACTCTACTGTGTTTCCTATGGGGTCCGAACAGTGAGCTTGCTCAGAACAAAAGAACTGTGCTTCATACACACACGGCCATATCTAGTTCAATTCTGCTTAGGAACCTGACCAGAGCAGTAGATCCTCTTCAGTCCAATACACTGTACTTGCTGGGAACAGACGCCAGTGCTATTTGTCCTGTGTATGGCAATTGCAGCGCAATAGTGACTATTCTTACCATAAAACAACTCTTGCTCGTAGGACCAGAAACTGCATGTGATTCCACTCCATTTAGGACTGGGAAACAAACGCTAGCTCGCCTTACAAGAAACACACTCTGCTTTTGAGAAAAGAGCACTCTTCTACTCTACTGTGTTTCCTATGGGGTCCGAACAGTGATCTTGGTCAGAACAAAAGAACTGTGCTTCCTACACACATGGACCATATCTAGTTCAACTCTGCTTAGGAAACTGACAAGAACAGTAGCTCCTATTCAGTCCAATACACTGTACTTGCTGGGAACAGACGCGAGTGCTATTTGCACTGTGTATGGCATTTAGAGCGCAATAGTGACTCTTCTTACCAGAAAACAACTCTTGCTTTTAGGACCAAAAACTGTCTGTGACTCAACTCCATTTAGGACTGGGAAACAAACGCGAGCTGGCCTTACAAGAAACACACTCTGCTTTAGAGAAAAAAGCACTCATATACTCTACTATGTTTCCAGTAGTGCCAGAACAGTGAGCTTGCTCAGAACAAAAGAACTGTGCTTCCTACACACACGGGCCATATCTAGTTCAACTCTGCTTAGGAAACTGACAAGAATAGTAGCTCCTCTTCAGTTCGATACACTGTACTTGCTGAGAACAGACGCGAGTGCTATTTGCACTGTGTATGGCAGTGGGAGCACAATAGTGACTTTCCTTACCAGAAAACAACTCTTGCTCGTAGGACCAGAAATTGCATGTGATTCAACTCCATTTAGGACTGGGAAACAAATGCTAGCTCGCCTTACATGAAACACACTCTGCTTTTGAGAAAAGAGCACTCTTCTACTCTACTGTGTTTCCTATGCGGTCCAAAGAGTGAGCTTGCTCAGAACAAAAGAACTGTGCTTCCTACACACACGGGCCATATCTAGTTCAACTCTGCTTAGGAAACAAACAAGAACAGTAGCTCCTCTTCAGTCGAATACACTGTACTTGCGGGGAACAGACGCGAGTGCTATTTGCACTGTGTATGGCAATTGGAGCACAATAGTGACTTGTCTTACCAGAAAACAACTCTTGCTCGTAGCACAAAAAACTGCATGTGACTCAACTCCATTTAGGACTGGGAAACAAACGCTAGCTCGACTTCCAAGAAAAACACTCTGATTTGAGAAAAGAGCACTCTTCTACTCTACTGTGTTTCCTATGGGGTCCAAACAGTGAGCTTGCTCAGAACAAAAGAACTGTGGTTCCTACACACGAGGACCATATGTAGTTCAACTCTGCTTAGGAATCTGACAAGAACAGTAGCTCCTATTCAGTCCAATACACTGTACTTGCTGGGAAAAGACGCGAGTGCTATTTGCCCTGTGTATGGCAATGGGAGCGCAATAGTGACTCTTCTTACCATAAAACAACTCATGCTCTTAGGACTAGAAACTGCATGTGATTCAACTGCATTTAGGTCTGGGAAACAAACGCTAGCTCGCCTTACAAGAAACACACACTGCTTTAGAGAAAAGAGCACTCTTCTACTCTACTGTGTTTCCTAAAGGGCCAGAACAGTGAGCTTGCTCAGAACATAATGACTGTGCTTCCTAAACACACGGGCCATATCTAGTTCAACTCTGCTTAGGAAACTGACAAGAACAGTAGCTCCTCTTCAGTTCGATAAACTGTAATTGCTGGGAACAGACACCAGTGCTATTTGTCCTGTGTATGGCAATGGCAGCGCAATAGTGACTATTCTTACCATAAAAAAACTCTTGCTCGTAGGACCAGAAACTGCATGTGATTCAACTCCATTTAGGACTGGGAAACAAACGCTAGCTCGCCTTACAAGAAACACACTGCTTTAGAGAAAAGAGCACTCTTCTACTCTACTGTGTTTCCTATGGGGTCCAAACAGTGAGCTTGCTCAGAACAAAAGAACTGTGCTTCCTACACACATGGATCATATCTAGTTCAACTCTGCTTATGAAACTGAGAAGAACAGTACCTCCTATTCAGTCCAATAGACTGTACTTGCTGGGAACAGACCCGAGTGCTATTTGCACTGTGTATGGCATTTGGAGCACAATAGTGACTCTTCTTACCAGAAAACAACTCTTGCTCGTAGGACCAAAAACTGCATGTGACTCAACTCCATTTAGGACTGGGAAACAACCGCGAGCTCGCCTTACAAGAAACACACTCTGCTTTTGAGAAAAGAGCACTCTTCTACTCTACTGTGTTTCCTATAGGGCCAGAACAGTGAGCTTGCTCAGAACAAAAGAACCGTGCTTCCTACACACACGGCCATATCTAGTTCAATTCTGCTTAGGAACCTGACCAGAGCAGTAGATCCTCTTCAGTCCAATACACTGTACTTGCTGGGAACAGACGCGAGTGCTATTTGCAATGTGTATGGCATTTGGAGCGAAATAGTGACTCCTCTTACCAGAAAACAACTCTTGCTCGTAGGACCAAAAACTTCTGTGACTCAACTCCATTTAGGACTGGGAAACAAACGCGAGCTGGCCTTTCAAGAAACACACTATGCTTTAGAAAAAAGAGCACTCATCTGCTCTACTGTGTTTCCTGTAGGGCAAGAACAGTGAGCTTGCTCAGAACATATTAACTGTGCTTCCTCCACACACGGGCCATATGTAGTTCAACTCTGCTTAGGAAACTGACAAGAACAGTAGCTCCTATTCAGTCCGATACACTGTACTTGCTGGGAACAGACGCCAGTGCTATTTGCACTGTGTATGGCAATGGGAGTGCAATAGTGACTTTCCTTACCAGAAAACAACTCTTGTTCGTAGGACTAGAAACTGCATGTGATTCAACCTCATTTAGGACTAGGAAACAAACCCTAGCTCGCCTTACAAGAAACACACTCTGCTTTTCAGAAATGAGCACTCTTCTACTCTACTGTGTTTCCTATGGGATCCGAACAGTGAGCTTGCTCAGAACAAAAGAACTGTGCTACCTACACAAACGGCCATATCTAGTTCAATTCTGCTTAGGAACCTGACAAGAACAGTAGATCCTCTTCAGTCTAATACACTGTACTTGCTGGGAAAAGACGCCAGTGCCATTTGTCCTGTTTATGGCAATGGCAGCGCAATAGTGACTATTCTTACCATAAAACAACTCTTGCTCGTAGGACCAGAAACTGCATGTGATTCCACTCCATTTAGGCCTGGGAAACAAACGCTAGCTCGCCTTACAAGAAACACACTCTGCTTTTGAGAAAAGAGCACTCTTCTACTCTACTGTGTTTCCTTTTGGGTCCGAACAGTGAGCTTGCTCAGAACAAAAGAACTGTGCTTCCTACACACATGGACCATATCTAGTTCAACTCTGCTTAGGAAACTGACAAGAACAGTAGCTCCTCTTCAGTCCAATACACTGTACATGGTGGGAACAGACGCGAGTGCTATTTGCACTGTGTATGGCATTTGGAGCGCAATAGTGACTCTTCTTACCAGAAAACAACTCTTGCTCATAGGACCAAAAACTGTCTGTGACTCAACTCCATTTAGGACTGGGAAACAAACGCGAGCTTGCCTTACAAGAAACACACTCTGCTTTAGAGAAAAGAGCACTCTTCTACTCTAATGTGTTTCCTATAGGGCCAGAACAGTGAGCTTGCTCAGAACAAAAGAACTGTGCTTCCTACACACATGGACCATATCTAGTTCAACTCTGCTTAGTAAACTGACAAGAACAGTAGCTCCTCTTCAGTCCAATACACTGTACTTGCTGGGAAGAGACGCCAGTGCTATTTGCACTGTGTATGGCAATGAGATCGCAATAGTGACTTTCCTTACCAGAAAACAACTCTTGCTCGTAGGACCAGAAACTGCATGTGATTCAACGCCATTTAGGACTGGGAAACAAATGCTAGCTCGCCTTACAAGAAACGCACTCTGCTTTTGAGAAAAGAGCACTCTTCTACTCTACTGTGTTTCCTATGGGGTCCAAACAGTGAGCTTGCTCAGAACAAAAGAACTGTGCTTTTTACACACATGGACCATATCTAGCTCAACTCTGCTTATGAAACTGACAAGAACAGCAGCTCCTCTTCAGTCCAATACACTGTAATTGCTGGGAACAGACGCGAGTGCTATTTGCCCTGTGTATGGCAATGACAGCGCAATAGTGCCTTTTTTTTTTACCAGAAAACAACTCTTGCTCGTAGGAACACAAACTGCATGTGATTCAACGCCATTTAGGACTGGGAAACAAATGCTAGATCGCCTTACAAGAAACACTCTCTGCTTTAAAGAAAAGAGCACTCTTCTACTCTACTGTGTTTCTTATGGGGTCCAAACAGTGAGCTTGCTCAGAACAAAAGAACTGTGCTTCCTACACACATGGACCATATCTAGTTCAACTCTGCTTAGGAAACTGACAAGAACAGTAGCTCCTATTCAGTCCAATACACTGTACATGCCTGGAACAGACGTGAGTGCTATTTGCACTGTGTATGGCATTTGGAGCACAATAGTGACTCTTCTTACCAGAAAACAACTCTTGCTCATAGGACCAAACACTGCATGTGACTCAACTCCATTTAGGACTGGGAAACAAATGCGAGCTCGCCTTACAAGAAACAAACTCTGCTTTAGAGAAAAGAGCACTCTTCTACTCTACTGTGTTTCCTATAGGGCCAGAACAGTGAGCTTGCTCAGAACATAATGACTGTGCTTCCTAAACACACGGGCCATATCTAGTTCAACTCTGCTTAGGAAACTGACAAGAACAGTAGCTCCTCTTCAGTTCGATACTATGTACTTGCTGGGAACAGACACCAGTGCTATTTGTCCTGTGTATGGCAATGGCAGCGCAATAGTGACTATTCTTACCATGAAAAAACTCTTGCTCGTAGGACCAGAAACTGCATGTGATTCAACTCCATTTAGGACTGGGAAACAAACGCTAGCTCGCCTTACAAGAAACACACTGCTTTAGAGAAAAGAGCACTCTTCTACTCTACTGTGTTTCCTATGGGGTCCGAACAGTGAGCTTGCTCAGAACAAAAGAACTGTGCTTCCTACACACATGGATCATATCTAGTTCAACTCTGCTTATGAAACTGAGAAGAACAGTAGCTCCTATTCAGTCCAATAGATTGTACTTGCTAGGAACAGACGCCAGTGCTATTTGCAATGTGTATGGCATTTGGAGCGCAATAGTGACTCCTCTTACCAGAAAACAACTCTTGCTCGTAGGACCAAAAACTGTCTGTGACTCAACTCCATTTAGGACTGGGAAACAAACGCGAGCTGGCCTTACAAGAAACACACTATGCTTTAGAGAAAAGAGCACTCATCTACTCTACTGTGTTTCCTGTAGGGCCAGAACAGTGAGCTTGCTCAGAACATAATAACTGTGCTTCCTCGACACACTGGCCATATCTAGTTCAACTCTGCTTAGGAAACTGACAAGAACAGTAGCTCCTCTTCAGTTCGATACACTGTACTTGCTGAGAACAGATGCGAGTGCTATTTGCACTGTGTATGGCAATTGGAGCACAATAGTGACTCGTCTTACCAGAAAACAACTCTTGCTCGTAGGACAAAAAACTGCATGTGACTCAACTCCATTTAAGACTGGGAAACAAACTCTAGCTCGCCTTACAAGAAACACACTCTGCTTTTGAGAAAAGAGCACTCTTCTACTCTACTGTGTTTCCTATAGGGCCAGAACAGTGAGCTTGCTCAGAACAATTGAACTGTGCTTCCTACACACATGGACCATATCTAGTTCAACTCTGCTTATGAAACTTACAAGAACAGTAGCTCCTATTCAGTCCAATACACTGTACTTGCTGGGAACAGACCCGAGTGCTATTTGCACTATGTATGGCATTTGGAGCACAATAGTGACTCTTCTTACCAGAAAACAACTCTTGCTCGTAGGACCAAAAACTGCATGTGACTCAACTCCATTTATAACTGGGAAACAACCGCGAGCTCGCCTTACAAGAATCATACTCTGCTTTAGAGAAAAAAGCACTCATATACTCTACTGTGTTTCCTGTAGGGCCAGAACAGTGAGCTTGCTCAGAACAAAAGATCTGTGCTTCCTACACACATGGACCATATCTAGTTCAACTCTGCTTAGGAAACTGACAAGAACAGTAGCTCCTATTCAGTCCAATACACTGTACTTGCTGGGAACAGACGCGAGTACTATTTGCACTGTGTATGGCATTTAGAGCGCAATAGTGACTCTTCTTACCAGAAAACAACTCTTGCTTTTAGGAACAAAAACTGTCTGTGACTCAACTCCATTTAGGACTGGGAAACAAATGCGAGCTGGCCTTACAAGAAACACACTCTGCTTTAGAGAAAAAAGCACTCATATACTCTACTGTGTTTCCTGTAGGGCCAGAACAGTGAGCTTGCTCAGAACAAAAGATCTGTGCTTCCTACACACATGGGCCATATCTAGTTCAACTCTGCTTAGGAAACTGACAAGAACAGTAGCTCCTCTTCAGTTCGATACACTGTACTTGCTGAGAACAGACGCGAGTGCTATTTGCACTGTGTATGGCAATGGGAGCGCAATAGTGACTTTCCTTACCAGAAAACAACTCTTGCTCGTAGGACCAGAAACTGCATGTGATTCAACTCCATTTAGGACTGGAAAACAAATGCTAGCTCGCCTTACATGAAACACACTCTGCTTTTGAGAAAAGAGCACTCTTCTACTCTACTGTGTTTCCTATGGGGTCCAAACAGTGAGCTTGCTCAGAACAAAAGAACTGTGCTTCCTACACACATGGATCATATCTAGTTCAACTCTGCTTATGAAACTGAGAAGAACAGTACCTCCTATTCAGTCCAATAGACTGTACTTGCTGGGAACAGACCCGAGTGCTATTTGCACTGTGTATGGCATTTGGAGCACAATAGTGACTCTTCTTACCAGAAAACAACTCTTGCTCGTAGGACCAAAAACTGCATGTGACTCAACTCCATTTAGGACTGGGAAACAAATGCTAGCTCGCCTTACAAGAAACTCATTCTGCTTTTGAGAAAAGAGCACTCTTCTACTCTACTGTGTTTCCTATAGAGTCTAAGCAGTGAGCTTGGTCAGAGCAAAAGAACTGTGCTTCCTACACACATGGACCATATCTAGTTCAACTCTGCTTAAGAAACTGACAAGAGCAGTAGCTCCTATTCAGTCCAATACACTGTACTTGCTGGGAACAGACGCGAGTGCTATTTGAAATGTGTATGGCATTTGGAGCGAAATAGTGACTCCTCTTACCAGAAAACAACTCTTGCTCGTGGGACAAAAAACTGCATGTGACTCAACTCCATTTAAGACTGGGAAACAAACTCTAGCTCGCCTTACAAGAAACACACTCTGCTTTTGAGAAAAGAGCACTCTTCTACTCTACTGTGTTTCCTATAGGGCCAGAACAGTGAGCTTGCTCAGAAAAAAAGAACTGTGCTTCCTAGACACACGGGCCATATCTAGTTCAACTCTGCTTAGGAAACTGACAAGAACAGTAGCTCCTCTTCAGTCCAATACACTGTACTTGCTGGGAACAGACGCATGTGCTATTTGCATTGTGTATGGCATTGGGAGCACAATAGTGACTTGTCTTACCAGAAAACAACTCTTGCTCGTAGGACCAGAAACTGCATGTGATTCATCTCCATTTAGGACTGGGAAACAAACGCTAGCTCGCCTTACAAGAAACACACTGCTTTAGAAAAGAGCACTTTTCTACTCTACTGTGTTTCCTATGGGGTCCATACAGTGAGCTTGATCAGAACAAAAGAACTGTGCTTCCTACACACATGGACCATATGTAGTTCAACTCTGCTTAGGAAACTGACAAGAACAGTAGCTCCTCTTCAGTCCAATACACTGTACTTGCTGGGAACAGACACGAGTGCTATTTACACTGTGTATGGCAATGAGAGCGCAATAGTGACTTTCCTTACCAGAAAACAACTCTTGCTCGTAGGAACACAAACTGCATGTGATTCAACGCCATTTAGGACTGGGAAACAAATGCTAGCTCGCCTTACAAGAAACACACTGTGCTTTTGAGAAAAGAGCACTCTTCTACTCTACTGTGTTTCCTATGGAGTCCAAAGAGTGAGCTTGCTCAGAACAAAAGAACTGTGCTTCCTACACACATGGACCATATCTAGTTCAACTCTGCTTATGAAACTTACAAGAACAGTAGCTCCTATTCAGTCCAATACACTGTACTTGCTGGGAACAGACCCGAGTGCTATTTGCACTATGTATGGCATTTGGAGCACAATAGTGACTCTTCTTACCAGAAAACAACTCTTCCTCATAGGACCAAAAACTGCATGTGACTCAACTCCATTTATAACTGGGAAACAACCGCGAGCTCGCCTTACAAGAATCATACTCTGCTTTAGAGAAAAAAGCACTCTTCTACTCTACTGTGTTTCCTATAGGTTCAGAACAGTGAGCTTGCTCAGAAAATAATAACAGTGCTTCCTAAACACACGTGCCATATCTAATTCAACTCTTCTTAGGAAAATGACAAGAACAGTAGCTCCTCTTCATTCTGATACACTTACTTGCTGGGAACAGACGCGAGTGCTATTTGCACTGTGTATGGCAAAGGGAGCGGAATAGTGACTTTCCTTAACAGAAAACAACTCTTGCTCGTAGGACCAGAAACTGCATGTGATTCAACTCCATTTAGGACTGGGAAACAATGGCTAGCTCGCCTTACAAGAAACACAATCTGCTTTTGAGAAAAGAGCACTCTTCTACACTACTGTGTTTCCTATAGGGCCAAAACAGTGAGATTGCTCAGAACAAAAGAACTGTGCTTCCTACACACATGGCCATATTTAGTTCAATTCTGCTTATAAATCTGACAAGAACAGTAGATCCTCTTCAGTCCAATACACTGTACTTGCTGGGAACAGACGCCAGTGCTATTTGTTCTGAGTATGTCAATGGCAGCACAATAGTGACTTTTCATACCATAAAAAAACTCTTGCTCCGAGGACCAGAAACTTCATGTGATTCAAGTCCATTTAGGACTGGGAAACAAACGCTAGCTCTCCTTACAAGATACACACTCTGCTTTAGAAAAAGAGCACTCTTCTACTCTACTGTGTTTCCTACAGGGCCAGAACAGTGAGCTTGCTCAGAACAAAAGAACTGTGCTTCCCACACACGGGCCATATCTAGTTCAACTCTGCTTAGGAAACTGACAAGAACAGTAGATCCTCTTCAGTCCAATACACTGTACTTGCTGGGAACAGACGCCAGTGCTATTTGCACTGTGTATGGCAATTGGAGCACAATAGTGACTCGTCTTACCAGAAAACAACTCTTGCTCATAGGACAAAAAACTGCATGTGACTCAACTCCATTTAGGACTGGAAAACAAACTCTAGCTCACTTTACAAGAAACACACTCTGCTTTTGAGAAAAGAGCACTATTCTACTCTACTGTGTTTCCTATAGGGCCAGAACAGTGAGCTTGCTCAGAAAAAAAGAACTGTGCTTCCTACCCACACGGGCCATATCTAGTTCAACTCTTCTTAGGAAACTGACAAGAACAGTAGCTCCTCTTAAGTCCAATACACTGTACTTGCTGGGAACAGACGGGAGGGCTATTTGCACTGTGTATGGCAATGGGAGCGCAATAGTGACTTTCCTTACCAGAAAACAACTCTTGCTCCTAGGACCAGAAACTGCATGTGATTCAACTCCATTTAGGACTGGGAAAGAAATGCTAGCTCGACTTACAACAAACACACTGCTTTAGAGAAAAGAGCACTCTTCTACTCTACTGTGTTTCCTATGGGCCCAAACAGTGAGCTTGCTCAGAACATAATAACTGTGCTTCCTAAACACACGGGCCATATCTAGTTCAACTCTGCTTAGGAAACTGACAAGAACAGTAGCTCCTCTTCAGTCCAATACACTGTACTTTCTCGGAACAGACGCGAGTGCTATTTGCACTGTGTATGGCAAAGCGAGAGCAATAGTGACTTTCCTTACCAGAAAACAACTCTATCTCGTAGGACCAGAAACTGCATGTGATTCATGCATTCCATTTAGGACTGGGTAACAAATGCTAGCTCGCCTTACAAGAAACACACTCTGCTTCTGAGAAAAGAGCACTGTTCTCTACTGTGTTTCCTATAGGGCCAAAACAGTAAGCTTGCTCAGAACAAAAGAACTGTGCTTCCTACACACATGGCCATATTTAGTTCAATTCTGCTTAGGAACCTGACAAGGACAGTAGATCCTCTTCAGTCCAATACACTGTACTTGCTGGGAACAGACGCCAGTGCTATTTGTCCTGTGTATGGCAATGGCAGCGCAATAGTGACTATTCTTACCATAAAAAAACTCTTGCTCGTAGGACCAGAAACTGCATGTGATTCAACTCCATTTAGGACTGGGAAACAAACGCTAGCTCGCCTTACAAGAAACACACTGCTTTAGAGAAAAGAGCACTCTTCTACTCTACTGTGTTTCCTACAGGGCCAGAACAGTGAGCTTGCTCAGAACAAAAGAACTGTGCTTCCCACACACGGGCCATATCTAGTTCAACTCTGCTTAGTAAACTGACAAGAACAGTAGCTCCTATTCAGTCCAATACACTGTACTTGCTGGGAAAAGACGCGAGTGCTCTTTGCACTGTGTATGGCAATGGGAGCGCAATAGTGACTTTCCTTACCAGAAAACAACTCTTATTCGTAGGACCAGAAACTGCATGTGATTCAACTCCATTTAGGACTAGGAAACAAACGCTAGCTCGCCTTACAAAAACACACTCTGCTTTTGAGAAAAGAGCACTCTTCTACTCTACTGTGTTTCCTGCAGGGCCAGAACAATGAGCTTGCTCAGAACATAAGAACTGTGCTCTTACACACGGGCCATATCTAGTTCCACTCTGCTTAGGAAACTGACAAGAACAGTAGATCCTCTTCAGTCCGATACACTGTACTTGCTGGGAACAGACGCGAGAGCTATTTGCACTATGTATGGCAAGGGGAGCGCAATAGTGACTTTCCTTACCAGAAATCAACTCTTGCTCTTAGGACCAGAAACTGCATGTGATTCAACTCCATTTAGGACTGGAAAACAAACGCTAGCTCGACTTTCAAGAAACACACTCTGCTTTTGAGAAAGAGCACTCTTCTACTCTACTGTGTTTCCTATGGGGTCCGAACAGTGAGCTTGCTCAGAACAAAAGAACTGTGTTTCCTACACACACGGCCATATCTAGTTCAATTCTGCTTAGGAACCTGACAAGAACAGTAGATCCTCTTCAGTCCAATACACTGTACTTGCTGGGAAAAGACTCGAGTGCTATTTGCCCTGTGTATGGCAATGGGAGCGCAATAGTGACTTTCCTTAACAGAAAACAACTCTTGTTTGTAGGACCAGAAACTGCATGTGATTCAACTCCATTTAGGACTGGGAAACAAACGCTAGCTCGCCTTACAAGAAACACACTCTGCTTTTGAGAAAAGAGCACTCTTCTACTCTACTGTGTTTCCTATGGCGTCCGAACAGTGAGCTTGCTCAGAACAAAAGAACTGTGCTTCCTACACACATGGCCATATGTAGTTCACTTCTGCTTAGGAACCTGACCAGAGCAGTAGATCCTCTTCAGTCCAATACACTGTACTTGCTGGGAATAGACGCCAGGGCTATTTGTCCTGTATATGGCAATGGCAGCGCCATAGTGACTATTCTTATCATAAAACAACTCTTGCTCGTAGGACCACAAACTGCATGCGATTCCACTCCATTTAGGACTGGGAAACAAACGCTAGCTCGCCTTACAAGAAACACACTCTGCTTTAGAGAAAAGAGCACTCTTCTACTCTACTGTGTTTCCTATGGGGTCCAAACAGTGAGATTGCTCAGAACAAAAGAACTGTGCTTCCTACACACGAGGAACATATGTAGTTCAACTCTGCTTAGGAAACTGACAAGAACAGTAGCTCCTCTTCAGTCCGATACACTGTACTTGCTGGGAACAGACGCCAGTGCTATTTGCACTGTGTATGGCAATGGGAGCACAATAGTGACTTTCCTTACCAGAAAACAACTCTTGCTCATAGGACCAGAAACTGCATGTGATTCAACTCCATTTAGGACTCAGAAACAAACGCTAATTCGCCTTACAAGAAACACACTCTGCTTTTGAGAAAAGAGCACTCTTCTACTCTACTGTGTTTCCTATGCGGTCCAAAGAGTGAGCTTGCTCAGAACAAAAGAACTGTGCTTCCTACACACACGGGCCATATCTAGTTCAACTCTGCTTAGGAAACAAACAAGAACAGTAGCTCCTCTTCAGTCGAATACACTGTACTTGCGGGGAACAGACGCGAGTGCTATTTGCACTGTGTATGGCAATTGGAGCACAATAGTGACTTGTCTTACTAGAAAACAACTCTTGCTCGTAGCACAAAAAACTGCATGTGACTCAACTCCATTTAGGACTGGGAAACAAACGCTAGCTCGACTTCCAAGAAAAACACTCTGATTTGAGAAAAGAGCACTCTTCTACTCTACTGTGTTTCCTATGGGGTCCAAACAGTGAGCTTGCTCAGAACAAAAGAACTGTGGTTCCTACACACGAGGACCATATGTAGTTCAACTCTGCTTAGGAATCTGACAAGAACAGTAGCTCCTATTCAGTCCAATACACTGTACTTGCTGGGAAAAGACGCGAGTGCTATTTGCCCTGTGTATGGCAATGGGAGCGCAATAGTGACTTTCCTTACCAGAAAACAACTCTTGTTCGTAGGACCAGAAACTGCATGTGACTCAACTCCATTTAGGACTGGGAAACAAACGCTAGCTCGACTTCCAAGAAAAACACTCTGCTTTTGAGAAAAGAGCACTCTTCTACTCTACTGTGTTTCCTATGGGGTCCAAACAGTGAGCTTGTTCAGAACAAAAGAACTATGCTTCCTACACACACGGACCATATCTAGTTCAACTCTGCTTAGTAAACTGCCAAGAACAGCAGCTCCTCTTCAGTCCAATACGCTGTACTTGCTGGGAACAGACGCGAGTGCTATTTGCACTGTGTATGGCATTTAGAGCGCAATAGTGACTCTTCTTACCAGAAAACAACTCTTGCTTTTAGGACCAAAAACAGTCTGTGACTCAACTCCATTTAGGACTGGGAAACAAATGCGAGCTGGCCTTACAAGAAACACACTCTGCTTTAGAGAAAAAAGCACTCATATACTCTACTGTGTTTCCTGTAGGGCCAGAACAGTGAGCTTGCTCAGAACAAAAGAACTGTGCTTCCTACACACACGGGCCATATCTAGTTCAACTCTGCTTAGGAAACTGACAAGAACAGTAGCTCCTCTTCAGTTCGATACACTGTACTTGCTGAGAACAGACGCGAGTGCTATTTGCACTGTGTATGGCAGTGGGAGCGCAATAGTGACTTTCCTTACCAGAAAACAACTCTTGCTCTTAGGACCAGAAACTGCATGTGATTCAACTCCATTTAGGACTGGGAAACAAATGCTAGCTCGCCTTACATGAAACACACTCTGCTTTTGAGAAAGAGCACTCTTCTACTCTACTGTGTTTCCTATGCGGTCCAAAGAGTGAGCTTGCTCAGAACAAAAGAACTGTGCTTCCTACACACACGGGCCATATCTAGTTCAACTCTGCTTAGGAAACAAACAAGAACAGTAGCTCCTCTTCAGTCGAATACACTGTACTTGCGGGGAACAGACGCGAGTGCTATTTGCACTGTGTATGGCAATTGGAGCACAATAGTGACTTGTCTTACCAGAAAACAACTCTTGCTCGTAGCACAAAAAACTGCATGTGACTCAACTCCATTTAGGACTGGGAAACAAACGCTAGCTCGACTTCTAAGAAAAACACTCTGATTTGAGAAAAGAGCACTGTTCTACTCTACTGTGTTTCCTATGGGGTGCAAACAGTGAGCTTGTTCAGAACAAAAGAACTATGCTTCCTACACACACGGACCATATCTAGTTCAACTCTGCTTAGTAAACTGACAAGAACAGCAGCTCCTCTTCAGTCCAATACGCTGTACTTGCTGGGAAAAGACAGGAAGGCTATTTGCACTGTTTATGGCAATGAGAGTGCAATATAGACTTCCCTTACCAGAAAACAACTCTTGCTCTTAGGACCAGAAACTGCATGTGATTCCACTCCATTTAGGAATGGGAAAAAAACGCTAGCTCGCCTTAAAAGAAACACACTCTGCTTTTGACAAAAAAGCACTCTTCTACTCTACTGTGTTTCCTATGGGGTCCGAACAGTGAGCTTGCTCAGAACAAAAAAACTGTGCTTCCTACACACACGGCCATATCTAGTTCAAGTCTTCTTAGGAACCTGACAAGAACAGTAGATCCTCTTCAGCCCAATACACTGTACTTGCTGCGAACAGACGCCAGTGCTATTTTCCTGGGTATGGCAATGGCACCGCAATAGTGACTATACTTACCAGAAAACAACTCTTGCTCGTAGGACCAGAAACTGCATGGGATTCAACTCCATTTAGGACTGGGACACAAACGCTAGCTCGCCTTACAAGAAACACACTCTGCTTTAGAGAAAAGAGCACTCTTCTACTCTACTGTGTTTCCTATGGGGTCCAAACAGTGAGCTTGCTCAGAACAAAAGAACTGTGCTTCCTACACACAAGGACCATATGTAGTTCAACTCTGCTTAGGAAACTGACAAGAACAGTAGCTCCTCTTCAGTCCGATACACAGTACTTGCTGGGAAAAGACGCGAGTGCTATTTGCCCTGTGTATGGCAATGGGAGCGCAATGGTGACTTTCCTTACCAGAAAACAACTCTTGTTCGTAGGACCAGAAACTGCATGTGATTCAACTCCATTTAGGTCTAGGAAGCAAACGCTAGCTCGCCTTACAAGAAACACACTCTGCTTTTGAGAATAGAGCACTCTTCTACTCTACTGTGTTTCCTATAGGGCCAGAACAGTGAGCTTGCTAAGAACATAAGAACTGTGCTTCCTACACACACGGGCCTTATCTAGTTCAACTCTGCTTAGGAAACTGAGAAGACATTAGATCCTCTTCAGTCCGATACACTGTACTTGCTGGGAACAGACGCCAGTGCTCTTTGCACTGTGTATGGCAATGGGAGCACAATAGTGACTTTCCTTACCATAAAACAACTCTTGCTCGTAGGACCAGAAACTGCATGTGATTCAACTCCATTTAGGACTCAGAAACAAACGCTAATTCGCCTTACAAGAAACACACTCTGCTTTTGAGAAAAGAGCACTCTTCTACTCTACTGTGTTTCCTATGGGGTCCGAACAGTGAGCTTGCTCAGAACAAAAGAACTGTGCTTCCTACACACACGGCCATATCTAGTTCAATTCTGCTTAGGAACCTGACCAGAGCAGTAGATCCTCTTCAGTCCAATACACTGTACTTGCTGGGAACAGATGCCAGTGCTATTTGTCCTGTGTATGGCAATGGCAGCGCAATAGTGACTATTCTTACCATAATACAACTCTTGCTCGTAGGACCACAAACTGCATGTGATTCAACTCCATTTAGGACTGGGAAACAAACGCTAGCTCGCCTTACAAGAAACACACTCTGCTTTTGAGAAAAGAGCACTCTTGTACTCTACTGTGTTTCCTATAGGGTCCGAACAGTGAGCTTGCTCAGAACAAAAGAACTGTGCTTCCTACACACATGGACCATATCTAGTTCAACTCTGCTTAGGAAACTGACAAGAACAGTAGCTCCTATTCAGTCCAATACACTGTGCTTGCTGGGAACAGACGCGAGTGCTATTTGCACTGTGTATGGCAATTGGAGCATAATAGTGACTCGTCTTACCAGAAAAAAACTCTTGCTCGTAGGACAAAAAACTGCATGTGACTCAACTCCATTTAGGACTGGGAAACAAATGCTAGCTCGCCTTACAAGAAACACACTCTGCTTTTGAGAAAAGAGCACTCTTCTACTCTACCGTGTTACCAATAGGGCCAGAACAGTGAGCTTGCTCAGAACAAATGAACTGTGCTTCCTAGACACACGGGCAATATCTAGTTCAACTCTGCTTAGGAAACTGAGAAGAACAGTAGCTCCTATTCATTCCAATACACTGTACTTGCTGGGAACAGACGCCAGTGCTTTTTGTCCTGTGTATGGCAATGGCAGCGCAATAGTGACTATTCTTACCATAAAAAAATCTCTTGCCTCTAGGACCAGAAACTTCATGTGATTCAACTACATTTAGGACTGGGAAACAAACGCTAGCTCTCCTTACAAGAAACACACTCTGCTTTAGAAAAAGAGCACTCTTCTACTCTACTGTGTTTCCTATAGGGCCAGAACAGTGAGCTTGCTCAGAACATAAGAACTGTGCTTCCTAAACACGGCCATATCTAGTTCAACTCTGCTTAGGAAACTGACAAGAACAGTAGGTCCTCTTCAGTCCAATACACTGTACTTACTGGGAACAGACGCATGTGCTATTTGCACTGTGTATGACAAAGGGAGCTCAATAGTGACTTTCCTTACCAGAAACAACTCTTGCTCGTAGGACCAGAAACTGCATGTGATTCAACTCCATTTAGGACTGGGAAACAAACGCTAGCTCGCCTTACAAGAAACACACTGCTTTAGAGAAAAAAGCACTCTTCTACTCTACTGTGTTTCCTACAGGGCCAGAACAGTGAGCTTGCTCAGAACAAAAGAACTGTGCTTCCAACACACGGGCCATATCTAGTTCAACTCTTCTTAGGAAACTGACAAGTACAGTAGATCCTCTTCAGTACAATAGACTGTACTTGCTGGGAACAGACGCCAGTGCTATTTGCACTGTGTATGGCAATTGGAGCACAATAGTGACTCGTCTTACCAGAAAACAACTCTTGCTCATAGGACAAATAACTGCATGTGACTCAACTCCATTTAAGACTGGGAAACAAACTCTAGCTGCTTTACAAGAAACACACTCTGCTTTTGAGAGAAGAGCACTCTTTTACTCTACTGTGTTTCCTATAGGGCCAGAACAGTGAGCTTGCTCAGAAAAAAAGAACTGTGCTTCCTAAACGCACAGGCCATATCTAGTTCAAATCTTCTTAGGAAACTGAGAAGAACAGTAGGTCCTCTTCAGTCCAATACACTGTACTTGCTGCAAAAAGACGGGAGGGCTATTTGCACTGTTTATGGCAATAGGAGTGCAATATTGACTTTCCTTACCAGAAAACAACTCTTGCTCGTTGGACCAGAAACTGCATGTGATTCCACTCCATTTAGGAATGGGAAAAAAATGCTAGCTCGCCTTAAAAGAAACACACTCTGCTTTTGAGAAAAGAGCACTCTTCTACTCTACTGTGTTTCCTATGGGGTCCGAACAGTGAGCTTGCTCAGAACAAAAAAACTGTGCTTCCTACACACACGGCCATATCTAGTTCAATTCTGCTTAGGAACCTGACCAGAGCAGTAGATCCTCTTCAGTCCAATACACTGTACTTGCTGGGAACAGACGCCAGTGCTATTTGTCCTGTATGTGGCAATGGCAGCGCAATAGTGACTATTCTTACCATAAAACAACTCTTGCTCGTAGGACCACAAACTGCATGTGATTCCACTCCATTTAGGACTAGGAAACAAACGCTAGCTCGCCTTACAAGAAACTCACTCTGCTTTTGAGAAAAGAGCACTCTTCTACTCTACTGAGTTTCCTATAGGGCCAGAACAGTGAGCTTGCTCAGAAAAAAGGAACTGTACTTCCTAAACACACGGGCCATATCTAGTTCAACTCTGCTTAGGAAACTCAGAAGAACAGTAGCTCCTCTTCAATCCAATACACTGTACTTGCTGGGAGCAGACGGGAGGGCTATTTGCACTGTGTATGGCAATGGGAGCGCAATAGTGACTTTCCTTACCAGAAAACAACTCTTGCTCGTAGGACCAGAAACTGCATGTGATTCCACTCCATTTAGGACTGGGAAACAAACGCTAGCTCGCCTTACAAGAAACACACTCTCCTTTAGAGAAAAGAGCACTCTTCTACTCTACTGTGTTTCCTATGGGGTCCAAACAGTGAGCTTATTCAGAACAAAAGAACTATGCTTCCTACACACACGGACCATATCTAGTTCAACTCTGCTTAGTAAACTGACAAGAACAGTAGCTCCTATTCAGTCCAATACACTGTACTTGCTGGGAACAGACCCGAGTGCTATTTGCACTGTGTATGGCATTTGGAGCACAATAGTGACTCTTCTTACCAGAAAACAACTCTTGCTCGTAGGACCAAAAACTGCATGTGACTCAACTCCATTTATAACTGGGAAACAACCGCAAGCTCGCCTTACAAGAATCATACTCTGCTTTAGAGAAAAAAGCACTCTTCTACTCTACTGTGTTTCCTATAGGTTCAGAACAGTGAGCTTGCTCAGAAAATAATAACAGTGCGTCCTAAACACACGTGCCATATCTAATTCAACTCTTCTTAGGGAAATGACAAGAACAGTAGCTCCTCTTCATTCCAATACACTGTACTTGCTGGGAACAGACGCGAGTGCTATTTGCACTGTGTATGGCAAAGGGAGCGGAATAGTGACTTTCCGTACCAGAAAACAACTCTTGCTCGTAGGACCAGAAACTGCATGTGATTCAACTCCATTTAGGACTGGGAAACAATGGCTAGCTCGCCTTACAAGAAACACAATCTGCTTTTGAGAAAAGAGCACTCTTCTACACTACTGTGTTTCCTATAGGGCCAAAACAGTGAACTTGCTCAGAACAAAAGAACTGTGCTTCCTACACACACGGCCATATTTAGTTCAATTCTGCTTATAAATCTGACAAGAACAGTAGCTCCTCTTCAGTCCAATACACTGTATTTGCTGGGAACAGACGCCAGTGCTATTTGTTCTGTGTATGGCAATGGCAGCGCAATAGTGACTATTCATACCATAAAAAAACTCTTGCCCTAGGACCAGAAACTGCATGTGATTCAAGTCCATTTAGGACTGGGAAACAAACGCTAGCTCTCCTTACAAGAAACACACTCTGCTTTAGAATAAGAGCACTCTTCAACTCTTCTGTGTTTCCTATAGGGCCAGAACAGTGAGCTTGCTCAGAACAAAAGAACTGTGCTTCCCACACACGGGCCATATCTAGTTCAACTCTGCTTAGGAAACTGACAAGAACAGTAGATCCTCTTCAGTGCAATACACTGTACTTGCTGGGAACAGACGCCAGTGCTATTTGCACTGTGTATGGCAATTGGAGCACAAGAGTGACTCGTCTTACCAGAAAACAACTCTTGCTCATAGGACAAAAAACTGCATGTGACTCAACTCCATTTAGGACTGGAAAACAAACTCTAGCTCACTTTACAAGAAACACACTCTGCTTTTCAGAAAAGAGCACTATTCTACTCTACTGTGTTTCCTATAGGGCCAGAACAGTGAGCTTGCTCAGAAAAAAAGAACTGTGCTTCCTACCCACACGGGCCATATCTACTTCAACTCTTCTTAGGAAACTGACAAGAACAGTAGCTCCTCTTCAGTCCAATACACTGTACTTGCTGGGAACAGACAGGAGGGCTATTTGCACTGTGTATGGCAAAGCGAGAACAATAGTGACTTTCCTTACCAGAAAACAACTCTTGCTCGTAGGACCAGAAACTGCATGTAATTCAACTCCATTTAGGACTGGGAAACAAATGCTAGCTCGCCTTAAAAGAAACACACTCTGCTTTTGAGAAAAGAGCACTGTTCTCTACTGTGTTTCCTATAGGGCCAAAACAGTAAGCTTGCTCAGAACAAAAGAACTCTGCTTCCTACACACATAGACATATTTAGTTCAATTCTGCTTAGGAACCTGACAAGAACAGTAGATCCTCTTCAGTCCAATACACTGTACTTGCTGGGAACAGACGCCAGTGCTATTTGTCCTGTGTATGGCAATGGCAGCGCAATAGTGACTATTCTTACCACAAAAAAACTCTTGCTCCTAGGACCAGAAACTGCATGTGATTCAACTCCATTTAGGACTGGGAAACAAACGCTCGCTATCCTTACAAGAAACACACTCTCCTTTAGAAAAAGAGCACTCTTCTACTCTACTGTGTTTCCTATAGTGCCAGAACAGTGAGCTTGCTCAGAACATAAGAACTGTGCTTCCCACACACGGGCCATATCTAGTTCAACTCTGCTTAGTAAACTGACAAGAACAGTAGCTCCTATTCAGTCCAATACACTGTACTTGCTGGTAAAAGACGCGAGTTCTATTTGCACTGTGTATGGCAATGGGAGCACAATAGTGACTTTCCTTACCAGAAAACAACTCTTGCTCTTAGGACCAGAAACTGCATGTGATTCAACTCCATTTACGACTAGGAAACAAACGCTAGCTCGCCTTACAAAAACACACTCTGCTTTTGAGAAAAGAGCACTCTTCTACTCTACTGTGTTTCCTGTAGGGCCAGAACAATGAGCTTGCTCAGAACATAAGAACTGTGCTCCTACACACGGGCCATATGTAGTTCCACTCTGCTTAGGAAACTAACAAGAACAGTAGATCCTCTTCAGTCCGATACACTGTACTTGCTGGGAACAGACGCGAGAGCTATTTGTACTATGTATAGCAAGGGGAGCGCAATAGTGACTTTCCTTACCAGAAATCAACTCTTGCTCTTAGGACCAGAAACTGCACGTGATTCAACTCCTTTTAGGACTGGGAAACAAACGCTAGCTCGACTTTCAAGAAACACACTCTGCTTTTGAGAAAAGAGCACTCTTCTACTCTACTGTGTTTCCTATGGGGTCCGAACAGTGAGCTTGCTCAGAACAAAAGAACTGTGCTTCCTACACACACGGCCATATCTAGTTCAATTCTGCTTAGGAACCTGACAAGAACAGTAGCTCCTCTTCAGTCGAATACACTGTACTTGCGGGGAACAGACGCGAGTGCTATTTGCACTGCGTATGGCAATTGGAGCACAATAGTGACTTGTCTTACCAGAAAACAACTCTTGCTCGTAGCACAAAAAACTGCATGTGACTCAACTCCATTTAGGACTGGGAAACAAACGCTAGCTCGACTTCTAAGAAAAACACTCTGATTTGAGAAAAGAGCACTGTTCTACTCTACTGTGTTTCCTATGGGGTCCAAACAGTGAGCTTGTTCAGAACAAAAGAACTATGCTTCCTACACACACGGACCATATCTAGTTCAACTCTGCTTAGTAAACTGACAAGAACAGCAGCTCCTCTTCAGTCCAATACGCTGTACTTGCTGGGAAAAGACAGGAAGGCTATTTGCACTGTTTATGGCAATGAGAGTGCAATATAGACTTCCCTTACCAGAAAACAACTCTTGCTCTTAGGACCAGAAACTGCATGTGATTCCACTCCATTTAGGAATGGGAAAAAAAATGCTAGCTCGCCTTAAAAGAAACACACTCTGCTTTTGAGAAAAGAGCACTCTTCTACTCTACTGTGTTTCCTATGGGGTCCGAACAGTGAGCTTGCTCAGAACAAAAAAACTGTGCTTCCTACACACACGGCCATATCTAGTTCAATTCTGCTTAGGAACCTGACCAGAGCAGTAGATCCTCTTCAGTCCAATACACTGTACTTGCTGGGAACAGACGCCAGTGCTATTTGTCCTGTATGTGGCAATGGCAGCGCAATAGTGACTATTCTTACCATAAAACAACTCTTGCTCGTAGGACCACAAACTGCATGTGATTCCACTCCATTTAGGACTAGGAAACAAACGCTAGCTCGCCTTACAAGAAACTCACTCTGCTTTTGAGAAAAGAGCACTCTTCTACTCTACTGAGTTTCCTATAGGGCCAGAACAGTGAGCTTGCTCAGAAAAAAGGAACTGTACTTCCTAAACACACGGGCCATATCTAGTTCAACTCTGCTTAGGAAACTCAGAAGAACAGTAGCTCCTCTTCAATCCAATACACTGTACTTGCTGGGAGCAGACGGGAGGGCTATTTGCACTGTGTATGGCAATGGGAGCGCAATAGTGACTTTCCTTACCAGAAAACAACTCTTGCTCGTAGGACCAGAAACTGCATGTGATTCCACTCCATTTAGGACTGGGAAACAAACGCTAGCTCGCCTTACAAGAAACACACTCTCCTTTAGAGAAAAGAGCACTCTTCTACTCTACTGTGTTTCCTATGGGGTCCAAACAGTGAGCTTATTCAGAACAAAAGAACTATGCTTCCTACACACACGGACCATATCTAGTTCAACTCTGCTTAGTAAACTGACAAGAACAGTAGCTCCTATTCAGTCCAATACACTGTACTTGCTGGGAACAGACCCGAGTGCTATTTGCACTGTGTATGGCATTTGGAGCACAATAGTGACTCTTCTTACCAGAAAACAACTCTTGCTCGTAGGACCAAAAACTGCATGTGACTCAACTCCATTTATAACTGGGAAACAACCGCAAGCTCGCCTTACAAGAATCATACTCTGCTTTAGAGAAAAAAGCACTCTTCTACTCTACTGTGTTTCCTATAGGTTCAGAACAGTGAGCTTGCTCAGAAAATAATAACAGTGCGTCCTAAACACACGTGCCATATCTAATTCAACTCTTCTTAGGGAAATGACAAGAACAGTAGCTCCTCTTCATTCCAATACACTGTACTTGCTGGGAACAGACGCGAGTGCTATTTGCACTGTGTATGGCAAAGGGAGCGGAATAGTGACTTTCCGTACCAGAAAACAACTCTTGCTCGTAGGACCAGAAACTGCATGTGATTCAACTCCATTTAGGACTGGGAAACAATGGCTAGCTCGCCTTACAAGAAACACAATCTGCTTTTGAGAAAAGAGCACTCTTCTACACTACTGTGTTTCCTATAGGGCCAAAACAGTGAACTTGCTCAGAACAAAAGAACTGTGCTTCCTACACACACGGCCATATTTAGTTCAATTCTGCTTATAAATCTGACAAGAACAGTAGCTCCTCTTCAGTCCAATACACTGTATTTGCTGGGAACAGACGCCAGTGCTATTTGTTCTGTGTATGGCAATGGCAGCGCAATAGTGACTATTCATACCATAAAAAAACTCTTGCCCTAGGACCAGAAACTGCATGTGATTCAAGTCCATTTAGGACTGGGAAACAAACGCTAGCTCTCCTTACAAGAAACACACTCTGCTTTAGAATAAGAGCACTCTTCAACTCTTCTGTGTTTCCTATAGGGCCAGAACAGTGAGCTTGCTCAGAACAAAAGAACTGTGCTTCCCACACACGGGCCATATCTAGTTCAACTCTGCTTAGGAAACTGACAAGAACAGTAGATCCTCTTCAGTGCAATACACTGTACTTGCTGGGAACAGACGCCAGTGCTATTTGCACTGTGTATGGCAATTGGAGCACAAGAGTGACTCGTCTTACCAGAAAACAACTCTTGCTCATAGGACAAAAAACTGCATGTGACTCAACTCCATTTAGGACTGGAAAACAAACTCTAGCTCACTTTACAAGAAACACACTCTGCTTTTCAGAAAAGAGCACTATTCTACTCTACTGTGTTTCCTATAGGGCCAGAACAGTGAGCTTGCTCAGAAAAAAAGAACTGTGCTTCCTACCCACACGGGCCATATCTACTTCAACTCTTCTTAGGAAACTGACAAGAACAGTAGCTCCTCTTCAGTCCAATACACTGTACTTGCTGGGAACAGACAGGAGGGCTATTTGCACTGTGTATGGCAAAGCGAGAACAATAGTGACTTTCCTTACCAGAAAACAACTCTTGCTCGTAGGACCAGAAACTGCATGTAATTCAACTCCATTTAGGACTGGGAAACAAATGCTAGCTCGCCTTAAAAGAAACACACTCTGCTTTTGAGAAAAGAGCACTGTTCTCTACTGTGTTTCCTATAGGGCCAAAACAGTAAGCTTGCTCAGAACAAAAGAACTCTGCTTCCTACACACATAGACATATTTAGTTCAATTCTGCTTAGGAACCTGACAAGAACAGTAGATCCTCTTCAGTCCAATACACTGTACTTGCTGGGAACAGACGCCAGTGCTATTTGTCCTGTGTATGGCAATGGCAGCGCAATAGTGACTATTCTTACCACAAAAAAACTCTTGCTCCTAGGACCAGAAACTGCATGTGATTCAACTCCATTTAGGACTGGGAAACAAACGCTCGCTCTCCTTACAAGAAACACACTCTCCTTTAGAAAAAGAGCACTCTTCTACTCTACTGTGTTTCCTATAGTGCCAGAACAGTGAGCTTGCTCAGAACATAAGAACTGTGCTTCCCACACACGGGCCATATCTAGTTCAACTCTACTTAGTAAACTGACAAGAACAGTAGCTCCTATTCAGTCCAATACACTGTACTTGCTGGTAAAAGACGCGAGTTCTATTTGCACTGTGTATGGCAATGGGAGCACAATAGTGACTTTCCTTACCAGAAAACAACTCTTGCTCTTAGGACCAGAAACTGCATGTGATTCAACTCCATTTACGACTAGGAAACAAACGCTAGCTCGCCTTACAAAAACACACTCTGCTTTTGAGAAAAGAGCACTCTTCTACTCTACTGTGTTTCCTGTAGGGCCAGAACAGTGAGCTTGCTCAGAACATAAGAACTGCGCTTCTTACACACGGCCATAACTAGTTCCACTCTGCTTAGGAAAATGACAAGAACAGTAGCTCCTCTTCAGTCCGATACACTGTACTTGCTGGGAACAGACGCGAGAGCTATTTGCACTATGTGTAGCAAGGGGAGCGCAATAGTGACTTTCCTTACCAGAAATCAACTCTTGCTCTTAGGACCAGAAACTGCATGTGATTCAACTCCATTTAGGACTGGGAAACAAACTCTAGCTCGCCTTCCAAGAAACACACTCTGCTTTTGAGAAAAGAGCACTCTTCTACTCTACTGTGTTTCCTATGGTGTCCGAACAGTGAGCTTGCTCAGAACAAAAGAACTGTGCTTCCTACACACACGGCCATATCTAGTTCAATTCTGCTTAGGAACCTGACAAGAACAGTAGATCCTCTTCAGGCCAATACACTGTACTTGCTGGGAAGAGACGCCAGTGCTATTTGTCCTGTGTATGGCAATGGCAGTGCAATAGTGACTCTTCTTACCATAAAACAACTCATGCACTTAGGACTAGAAACTTCATGTGATTCAACTGCATTTAGGACTGGGAAACAAACGCTAGCTCGCCTTACAAGAAACACACACTGCTTTAGAGAAAAGAGCACTCTTCTACTCTATTGTGTTTCCTATAGGGCCAGAACAGTGAGCTTACTCAAAACAAAAGAACTGTGCTTCCTACACACGGGCCATAACTAGTTCAACTCTGCTTAGGAAACTGACAAGAACAGTAGCTCCTCTTCAGTCCGATACAGACACGAGTGCTATTTGCACTGTGTATGGCAATGGGAGCACAATAGTGACTTTCCTTACCAGAAAACAACTCTTGCTCATAGGACTAGAAACTGCATGTGATTCAACTCTATTTAGGAATGGGAAACAAGTGCTAGCTCGCCTTACATGAAACACACTCTGCTTTTGAGAAAAGAGCACTCTTCTACTCTACTGTGTTTCCTATGGGGTCCGAACAGTGAGCTTGCTCAGAACGAAAGAACTATGCTTCCTACACACACGGGCCATATCTAGTTCAACTCTGCTTAGGAAACTGACAAGAACAGTAGCTCCTCTTCAGTCCAATACACTTTACTTGCAGGGAAGAGACGCGAGTGCTATTTGCACTGTGTATGGCAATTGGAGCACAATAGTGACTCGTCTTACCAGAAAACAACTCTTGCTCGTAGGACAAAAAACTGCATGTGACTCAACTCCATTTAGAACTGGGAAACAAACGCTAGCTCGCCTTACAAGAAACACACTCTGCTTTAGAGAAAAGAGCACTCTTCTACTCTACTGTTTTTCCTATGGGTTCCAAACAGTGAGCTTGCTCAGAACAAAAGAACTGTGCTTCCTACACACACGGACCATATCTATTTCAACTCTGCTTAGGAAACTGACAAGAACAGTAGCTCCTCTTCAGTCCAATACACTGTACTTGCTGGGAAAAGACGCAAGTGCTATTTGCCTTGTGTAGGGCAATGGGAGCGCAATAGTGACTTTTCTTACCAGAAAAAAACTCTTGTTCGTAGGACCAGAAACTGCATGTGATTCAACTCCATTTAGGACTAGGAAACAAACGCTAGCTCGCCTTACAAAAACACACTCTGCTTTTGAGAAAAGAACACTCTTCTACTCTACTGTGTTTCCTATAGGGCAAGAACAGTGAGCTTGCTCAGAACATAAGAACGGTGCTTCCTACACACAAGGGCCATATCTAGTTCAACTCTGCTTAGGAAACTGACAAGAACAGTAGCTCCTCTTCAGTCCGATACACTGTACTTGCTGGGAACAGGCGCGAGAGCTATTTGCACTATGTATCAAGGGGAGAGCAATAGTGACTTTCCTTACCATAAAACAACTCTTGCTCCTAGGAACAGAAACTGCATGTGATTGAACTCCATTTAGGACTGGGAAACAAACGCTAGCTCGCCTTACAAGAAACACACTCTGCTTTTGAGAAAAGAGCACTCTTCTACTCTACTGTATTTCCTATGGTGTCCGAACAGTGAGCTTGCTCAGAACATAAGAACTGTGCTTCCTACACACACGGCCATATCTAGTTCAATTCTGCTTAGGAACCTGACAAGAACAGTAGATCCTCTTCAGTCCAATACACTGTACTTGCTGGGAACAGACACATGTGCTATTTGTACTGTGAATGGCAATGGCAGCGCAATAGTGACTCTTCTTACCATAAAACAACTCTTGCTCTTAGGACAAGAAACTGCATGTGATTCAACTCCATTTAGGACTGGGAAACAAACTCTAGCTCGCCTTACAAGAAACACACTCTGCTTTTGAGAAAAGAGCACTCTTCTACTCTACTGTGTTTCCTATGGGGTCCGAACAGTGAGCTTGCTCAGAACAAAAGAACTGTGCTTCCTACACACACGGCCATATCTAGTTCAATTCTGCTTAGGAACCTGACCAGAGCAGTAGATCCTCTTCAGTCCAATACACTGTACTTGCTGGGAACAGACGCCAGTGCTATTTGTCCTGTATATGGCAATGGCAGTGCAATAGTGACTATTCTTACCATAAAACAACTCTTGCTCGTAGGACCAGAAACTGCATGTGATTCCACTCCATTTAGGACTGGGAAACAAACGCTAGCTCGCCTTACAAGAAAGACACTCTGCTTTTGAGAAAAGAGCACTCTTCTACTCTACTGTGTTTCCTATGGGGTCCAAACAGTGAGCTTGTTCAGAACAAAAGAACTATGCTTCCTACACACACTGACCATATCTAGTTCAACTCTGCTTAGGAAACTGACAAGAACAGTAGCTCCTATTCAGTCCAATACACTGTACATGCTGGGAACAGACGCGAGTGCTATTTGCACTGTGTTTGGCATTTAGAGCGCAATAGTGACTCTTCTTACCAGAAAACAACTCTTGCTCGTAGGACCAAAAACTGTCTGTGACTCAACTCCATTTAGGACTGGGAAAAAACGCGAGCTGGCCTTACAAGAAACACACTCTGCTTTATAGAAAAGAGCACTCATCTACTCTACTGTGTTTCCTGTAGGGCCAGAACAGTGAGCTTACTCAGAACAAAAGAACTGTGCTTCCTACACACACGGCCATATCTCGTTCAAGTCTGCTTAGGAACCTGACAAGAACAGTAGATCCTCTTCAGTCCAATACACTGTACTTGCTGGGAACAGACGCCAGTGCTATTTGTCCTGTGTAGGACAATGGCAGCGCAATAGTGACTCTTCTTACCAGAAAACAACTCTTGCTCGTAGGACCAGAAACTGCATGTGATTCAACTCCATTTAGGACTGGGAAACAAACTCTAGCTCGCTTTACAAGAAACACACTCTGCTTTTGAGAAAAGAGCACTCTTCTACTCTACTGTGTTTCCTATGGGTCTGAACAGTGAGCTTGCTCAGAAAAAAGGAACTGTGCTTCCTACACACACGGCCATATCTAGTTCAATTCTGCTTAGGAACCTGCCCAGAGCAGTAGATCCTCCTCAGTCCAATACACTGTACTTGCTGGAAACAGACGCCAGTGCTATTTGTCCTGTATATGGCAATGGCAGTGCAATAGTGACTATTCTTACCATAAAACAACTCTTGCTCGTAGGACCACAAACTGCATGTGATTCCACTCCATTTAGGACTGGGAAACAAACGCTAGCTCGCCTTACAAGAAACACACTCTGCTTTTGAGAAAATAGCACTCTTCTACTCTACTGTGTTTCCCATGGGGTCCAAACAGTGAGCTTGGTCAGAACAAAAGAACTGTGCTTCCTACACACATGGACCATATCTAGTTCAACTCTGCTTAGGAAACTGACAAGAACAGTAGCTCCTATTCAGTCCAATACACTGTACATTCTGGGAACAGACGCGAGTGCTATTTGTACTGTGTATGGCATTTAGAGTGCAATAGTGACTCTTCTTACCAGAAAACAACTCTTGCTCGTAGGAACAAAAACTGCATGTGACTCAACTCCATTTAAGACTGGGAAACAAACGCGAGCTGGCCTTACAAGAAACACACTCTGCTTTAGAGAAAAGAGCACTCATCTACTCTACTGTGTTTCCTGTAGGGACAGAACAGTGAGCTTGCTCAGAACAAAAGAACTGTGCTTCCTACACACGGGCCATATCTAGTTCAACTCTGCTTAGGAAACTGACAAGAACAGTAGCTCCTCTTCAGTTCGATACACTGTACTTGCTGAGAACAGACGCGAGTGCTATTTGCACTGTGTATGGCAATGGCAGCGCAATAGTGACTTTCCTTACCAGAAAACAACTCTTGCTCGTAGGACGAGAAACTGCATGTGATTCAAGTCCATTTAGGACTGGGAAACAAATGCTAGCTCGCCTTACATGAAACACAATCTTCTTTTGAGAAAAGTGCACTCTTCTACTCTACTGTGTTTCCTATGGGGTCCAAACCTTGAGCTTGGTCAGAACAAAAGAACTGTGCTTCCTACACACACGGGCCATATCTAGTTCAACTCTACTTAGGAAAAAAACAAGAATAGTAGCTCCTCTTCAATCGAATACACTGTACTTGCGGGGAACAGACGCGAGTGCTATTTGCACTGTGTATGGCAATTGGAGCACAATAGTGACTTGTCTTACCAGAAAACAACTCTTGCTCGTAGGACAAAAAACTGCATGTGACTCAACTCCATTTATGATTGGGAAACAAACGCTAGCTCGACTTCCAAGAAACACACTCTGCTTTTGACAAAAGAGCACTCTTCTACTCTACTGTGTTTCCTATGTGTTCCGAAAAGTGAGCTTGCTCAGAACAAAAAAACTGTGCTTCCTATACACACGGCCATATCTCGTTCAAGTCTGCTTAGGAACCTGACAAGAACAGTAGATCCTCTTCAGTCAAATACACTGTACTTGCTGGGAACAGACGCCAGTGCTATTTGTCCTGTGTAGGGCAATGGCTGAGCAATAGTGACTCTTCTTACCACAAAAAAACTCTTGCTCCTAGGACCAGAAACTGCATGTGATTCAACTCCATTTAGGACTGGGAAACAAACTCTTGCTCGCTTTACAAGAAAAACACTCTGCTTTTGAGAAAAGACCACTCTTCTACTCTACTGTGTTTTCTATAGGGCCAAAACAGTGAGCTTGCTCAGAAAAAAGGAACTGTACTTCCTAAACACACGGGCCATATCTAGTTCAACTCTGCTTAGGAAACTGAGAAGAACAGTAGCTCCTCTTCAGTCCAATACACTGTACTTGCTGGGAACAGACGGCAGGGCTATTTGCACTGTGTATGGCAAAGGGAGCGCAATAGTGACTTTCCTTACCAGAAAACAACTCTTGCTCGTAGGACCAGAAACTGCATGTTATTCCACTCCATTTAGGACTGGGAAACAAACGCTAGCTCGCCTTACAAGAAACACACTCTGCTTTAGAGAAAAGAGCACTCTTCTACTCTACTGTGTTTCCTATGGGGTCCAAACAGTGAGCTTGTTCAGAACAAAAGAACTATGCTTCCTACACACACTGACCATATCTAGTTCAACTCTGCTTAGTAAACTGACAAGAACAGTAGCTCCTATTCAGTCCAATACACTGTACTTGCTGGGAAAAGACGCGAGTGCTATTTGTCTAGTGTAGGGCAATGGGAGCACAATAGTGACTTTCCTTACCAGAAAACAATTCTTGTTCGTAGGACCAGAAACTGCATGTGATTCAACTCCATTTAGGACTAGGAAACAAACGCTAGCTCGCCTTACAAAAACACACTCTGCTTTTGAGAAAAGAGCAGTCTTCTATTCTACTGTGTTTCCTATAGGGCCAGAACAGTGAGCTTGCTCAGAACATAAGAACTGCGCTTCTTACACACGGCCATAACTAGTTCCACTCTGCTTAGGAAAATGACAAGAACAGTAGCTCCTCTTCAGTCCGATACACTGTACTTGCTGGGAACAGACGCGAGAGCTATTTGCACTATGTGTAGCAAGGGGAGCGCAATAGTGACTTTCCTTACCAGAAATCAACTCTTGCTCTTAGGACCAGAAACTGCATGTGATTCAACTTCATTTAGGACTGGGAAAGAAACTCTAGCTCGCCTTACAAGAAACACACTCTGCTTTTGAGAAAAGAGCACTCTTCTACTCTACTGTGTTTCCTATGGTGTCCGAACAGTGAGCTTGCTCAGAACAAAAGAACTGTGCTTCCTACACACACGGCCATATCTAGTTCAATTCTGCTTAGGAACCTGACAAGAACAGTAGATCCTCTTCAGGCCAATACACTGTACTTGCTGGGAAGAGACGCCAGTGCTATTTGTCCTGTGTATGGCAATGGCAGCGCAATAGTGACTCTTCTTACCATAAAACAACTCATGCACTTAGGACTAGAAACTTCATGTGATTCAACTGCATTTAGGACTGGGAAACAAACGCTAGCTCGCCTTACAAGAAACACACACTGCTTTAGAGAAAAGAGCACTCTTCTACTCTATTGTGTTTCCTATAGGGCCAGAACAGTGAGCTTACTCAAAACAAAAGAACTGTGCTTCCTACACACGGGCCATAACTAGTTCAACTCTGCTTAGGAAACTGACAAGAACAGTAGCTCCTCTTCAGTCCGATACAGACACGAGTGCTATTTGCACTGTGTATGGCAATGGGAGCACAATAGTGACTTTCCTTACCAGAAAACAACTCTTGCTCATAGGACTAGAAACTGCATGTGATTCAACTCTATTTAGGAATGGGAAACAAGTGCTAGCTCGCCTTACATGAAACACACTCTGCTTTTGAGAAAAGAGCACTCTTCTACTCTACTGTGTTTCCTATGGGGTCCGAACAGTGAGCTTGCTCAGAACGAAAGAATTATGCTTCCTACACACACGGGCCATATCTAGTTCAACTCTGCTTAGGAAACTGACAAGAACAGTAGCTCCTCTTCAGTCCAATACACTTTACTTCCAGGGAAGAGACGCGAGTGCTATTTGCACTGTGTATGGCAATTGGAGCACAATAGTGACTCGTCTTACCAGAAAACAACTCTTGCTCGTAGGACAAAAAACTGCATGTGACTCAACTCCATTTAGAACTGGGAAACAAACGCTAGCTCGCCTTACAAGAAACACACTCTGCTTTAGAGAAAAGAGCACTCTTCTACTCTACTGTTTTTCCTATGGGTTCCAAACAGTGAGCTTGCTCAGAACAAAAGAACTGTGCTTCCTACACACACGGACCATATCTATTTCAACTCTGCTTAGGAAACTGACAAGAACAGTAGCTCCTCTTCAGTCCAATACACTGAACTTGCTGGGAAAAGACGCGAGTGCTATTTGCCTTGTGTAGGGCAATGGGAGCGCAATAGTGACTTTTCTTACCAGAAAAAAACTCTTGTTCGTAGGACCAGAAACTGCATGTGATTCAACTCCATTTAGGACTAGGAAACAAACGCTAGCTCGCCTTACAAAAACACACTCTGCTTTTGAGAAAAGAACACTCTTCTACTCTACTGTGTGTCCTATAGGGCAAGAACAGTGAGCTTGCTCAGAACATAAGAACGGTGCTTCCTACACACACGGGCCATATCTAGTTCAACTCTGCTTAGGAAACTGACAAGAACAGTAGCTCCTCTTCAGTCCGATACACTGTACTTGCTGGGAACAGACGCGAGAGCTATTTGCACTACGTATCAAGGGGAGAGCAATAGTGACTTTCCTTACCAGAAAACAACTCTTGCTCTTAGGTCCAGAAACTGCATGTGATTCAACTCCATTTAGGACTGGGAAACAAACGCTAGCTCGCCTTACAAGAAACACACTCTGCTTTTGAGAAAAGAGCACTCTTCTACTCTACTGTATTTCCTATGGTGTCCGAACAGTGAGCTTGCTCAGAACATAAGAACTGTGCTTCCTACACACACGGCCATATCTAGTTCAATTCTGCTTAGGAACCTGACAAGAACAGTAGATCCTCTTCAGTCCAATACACTGTACTTGCTGGGAACAGACACATGTGCTATTTGTACTGTGAATGGCAATGGCAGCGCAATAGTGACTCTTCTTACCATAAAACAACTCTTGCTCTTAGGACAAGAAACTGCATGTGATTCAACTCCATTTAGGACTGGGAAACAAACTCTAGCTCGCCTTACAAGAAACACACTCTGCTTTTGAGAAAAGAGCACTCTTCTACTCTACTGTGTTTCCTATGGGGTCCGAACAGTGAGCTTGCTCAGAACAAAAGAACTGTGCTTCCTACACACACGGCCATATCTAGTTCAATTCTGCTTAGGAACCTGACCAGAGCAGTAGATCCTCTTCAGTCCAATACACTGTACTTGCTGGGAACAGACGCCAGTGCTATTTGTCCTGTATATGGCAATGGCAGAGCAATAGTGACTATTCTTACCATAAAACAACTCTTGCTCGTAGGACCAGAAACTGCATGTGATTCCACTCCATTTAGGACTGGGAAACAAACGCTAGTTCGCCTTACAAGAAACACACTCTGCTTTTGAGAAAAGAGCACTCTTCTACTCTACTGTGTTTCCTATGGGGTCCAAACAGTGAGCTTGTTCAGAACAAAAGAACTATGCTTCCTACACACACTGACCATATCTAGTTCAACTCTGCTTAGGAAACTGACAAGAACAGTAGCTCCTATTCAGTCCAATACACTGTACATGCTGGGAACAGACGCGAGTGCTATTTGCACTGTGTTTGGCATTTAGAGCGCAATAGTGACTCTTCTTACCAGAAAACAACTCTTGCTCGTAGGACCAAAAACTGCATGTGACTCAACTCCATTTAGGACTGGGAAAAAACGCGAGCTGGCCTTACAAGAAACACACTCTGCTTTATAGAAAAGAGCACTCATCTACTCTACTGTGTTTCCTGTAGGGCCAGAACAGTGAGCTTGCTCAGAACAAAAGAACTGTGCTTCCTACACACACGGCCATATCTCGTTCAAGTCTGCTTAGGAACCTGACAAGAACAGTAGATCCTCTTCAGTCCAATACACTGTACTTGCTGGGAACAGACGCCAGTGCTATTTGTCCTGTGTAGGACAATGGCAGCGCAATAGTGACTCTTCTTACCAGAAAACAACTCTTGCTCGTAGGACCAGAAACTGCATGTGATTCAACTCCATTTAGGACTGGGAAACAAACTCTAGCTCGCTTTACAAGAAACACACTCTGCTTTTGAGAAAAGAGCACTCTTCTACTCTACTGTGTTTCCTATGGGTCTGAACAGTGAGCTTGCTCAGAAAAAAGGAACTGTGCTTCCTACACACACGGCCATATCTAGTTCAATTCTGCTTAGGAACCTCACCAGAGCAGTAGATCCTCTTCAGTCCGATACACTGTACTTGCTGGGAACAGACGCGAGTGCTATTTGCACTGTGTATTGCAATGGGAGCGCAATAGTGCCTTTCCTTACCAGAAAACAACTGTTGCTCGTAGGACCAGAAACTGCATGTGATTCAACACCATTTAGGACTGGGAAACAAATGCTAGCTCGCCTTACAAGAAACACACTCTGCTTTTGAGAAAAGAGCACTCTTCTACTCTACTGTGTTTCCTATGGGGTCTGAACAGTGAGCTTGCTCAGAACAAAAGAACTGTGCTTTCTACACACACGGGCCATATCTACTTCAACTCTGCTTAGGAAACAAACAAGAACAGTAGCTCCTCTTCAGTCCAATACACTGTACTTGCTGGGAACAGACGCCAGTGCTATTTGTCCTGTGTATGGTAATGGCAGCGCAATAGTGACTCTTCTTACCAGAAAACAACTCTTGCTCGTAGGACCAGAAACTGCATGTGATTCAACTCCATTTAATACTGGGAAACAAATGCTAGCTCGCCTTACATGAAACACACTTTGCTTTTGAGAAAAGAGCACTCTTCTACTCTACTGTGTTTCCTATGGGGTCCGAACAGTGAGCTTGCTCATAACGAAAGAACTGTGCTTCCTACACACACGGGCCATATCTAGTTCAACTCTGCTTAGGAAACTGACAAGAACAGTAGCTCCTCTTCAGTCCAATACACTTTACTTTCAGGGAACAGACGGGAGGGCTATTTGCACTGTGTATAGCAATTGGAGCACAATAGTGACTCGTCTTACCAGAAAACAACTCTTGCTCGTAGGACAAAAAAAAGCAGGTGACTCAACTCCATTTAGAACTGAGAAACAAACGCTAGCTCGCCTTACAAGAAACACACTCTGCTTTAGAGAAAAGAGCACTGTAGCTGGAGAATTTTCTGCCTGGCCCACGGTCAGGGCAAATCTCTCTCAGGCTGGAGAATTTCTCTCCAGCTCCCGCCACCAAGTCCCGCCAGTCCCAGAGCCCACTTATAAAATAAACACACAGACTCTTACATTATTTAAACTGCTTGGCCATTAGTTCAGGCCTGTTATTGTCTAGCTCTTACTCTTATGTTTAGCCCATTTCTATTAATCTTTACTTTGCCACATGGCTCATGGCTTACTGGTACCTTACATCTTCCTTGTCCTGATGGCGGCTGGCAGTGTCTCCTCTCCGCCTTCCACTTCCCAGAATTCTTTTCCTTGTCCCGCCTATACTTCCTGCCTAGCCAATGGCCAATCAGTGGTTTATTTACTGACCAATCAGCAACACACTTGACATACAGACCATCCCACAGCACTTCCCCTTTTCTTTTCTTAAAAAGGAAGGTTTTAACTTTAACATAGTAAAATTACATATAACAAAACAATTATCAAGCAAGAATTACAGTTACAATATTAAAGAAGAGATCCTATCTATCTTATATTTGTAAGTTTAAGGTTTTATATCTAACTTATCTTTTATTATAACTAAGGAAAATTGTAAGTATCTAGTCTTTAACCACATCAAAGACCTCAGAAGGATATACTACTACCTGAGAAATGGAGAAGGATATAAGCAACTTTTGGGAGTCTTGCAAGGGTAGACAGAGACAGCTGGCAGCCTGGACAGTCATTCAAAGTTCTCTTGTAAGGTTGGGGCATCTGTCTTCAGCCCACAGGCCTAGAGTCTCTTATTCACTTTTCTCTGTGTCCTGTAGAATGTCTGGCAGTTTTCTCTGCAAAGCAGGAACCTGAAGGACCATTTTGTCAAGCAAAGTTCAGTGGTCATCTTTCCATGGGTCCTGCATGTCCAGTTGATCAAGCAGTCCAGGCAAGAACAGTTTCTTGCCCAAATGGCTATTTTTGTCAAGGTGAAGATAAACTCCGTATGGAGTGTCTTCGATGCCCATCCTCCTCTCTGAAGTAAATCGGTGCTGTCAGGAGCAGACATGTCTCACTGTCCAGAAAGTCTAAATTTTTAAAACATTTTAAATGCCATATTCTGTAGGTCTTTGAAGTGTTTGAAGACTACCTATCTATCTGAAATATAACTATGTATACCTAGAAGACTTAACTAACATGGCTACAAATATGATTATCATAGATGACTAATTATTAATCTATTTTTAATTATCCACTATAATTTTAAATGAGTTACATAAACATAATACCTCAAACAAGAATAGAAATATATATACAGTATAACAAAATTAAGTTTAAATTTGTATCAATAAACTAAAATCTATAGCAATGTAAAACATTTTAAACAAGTTGTTACTCTTTAAAAGTAGGTTCATTAATCTACCTTTTCATCCTATCATATCTAAACTATCCCCTTTTTTTCTTTAGAAAGAGATTGTATTTATAATCAACCTGTTTTAAATAAAAATATTGGTTTTTCTCTGTCCCACACCAGAGGGCTCTTCTGATTTGGGACATAAGAATCTCTTAACCATTTTTTTTTTGAGCAATATGTCTGGGTTTAGAGGGGGAGTGAGCCAATTCTATCTCTAAAGCCAGCTTGGTATATTTGGGAATTTGGGCGTAGCTTCTCTTACTACTTCCTGCTGGAGGGGGGCGCTGTATCTTATGGGGACATGAAGAAAATTTTAGGATCATGGAGTAGTCCATGAGGCTGTATCGTCTGAGCCAGTTGCCTTGGAACCATTCTGGATGTTGAGTCATCTGGGCCATGGTGCCATTGGAGACCTTTCAGGGGGTCTTGGCTGGTCAAACCTGATGTATCTTAATCTGGAACAAATCCATAGTCTCTGGCTTTCTGTGGAAACAAGAGCAGAGACTCTTTTCCAAAGCAACATATCCTTATATCCAAATTTTGAAGTCAAGGTACCTTTAAAATATACATTTTGGCATAACTCAACAGCTTTTACAATCAAATGTTTTTCTGCAGTTACGAATATCAAAGAGAACATAATCCAGATTCTTTGTGTGGTAGCCATCTTTACGTGGCTTATTTTTTTATATTAGCGTGAGCCTATTGCTTTAAACTGCAGCCTTCTAAGCCTGAAATGGCGCAGTGGCTGCTGGCTCCGCCCACTTCAGCTTCCCAACATGGCGACGGTCCGCTTTCCGCCAGCTCTGGGAGCCATAACTCTCAGAAATAGTGGGTCTACACTTTTACCAAAGTAGCGTGTAGCCCAGAAACCTCTTTTTTTGTTTTGTACTAGCAAAGGCTAAATATACCACACAGTTTAATGTGCTACTTGCAGAGGCCTCATTCCCACCATACTGCAGGTCGAGAGCGCACGCTAGGAACCCGCCAGTAGCTCAAACCGGCAGCTGCCGCTTATTTGAGAGAGACAATTAGGAAGCTGTTTTTAGCTGCGTTTTAGAATCTTTTTTCTAAGTTTTTAGGTGGAAACTCTTGCCACCACGTTGGACGCCATTTGTAGCTGGAGAATTTTCTGCCTGGCCCACGGTCAGGGCAAATCTCTCTCAGGCTGGAGAATTTCTCTCCAGCTCCCGCCACCAAGTCCCGCCAGTCCCAGAGCCCACTTATAAAATAAACACACAGACTCTTACATTATTTAAACTGCTTGGCCATTAGCTCAGGCCTGTTATTGTCTAGCTCTTACTCTTATATTTAGCCCATTTCTATTAATCTTTACTTTGCCACATGGCTCATGGCTTACTGGTACCTTACATCTTCCTTGTCCTGATGGCGGCTGGCAGTGTCTCCTCTCCGCCTTCCACTTCCCAGAATTCTTTTCCTTGTCCCGCCTATACTTCCTGCCTAGCCAATGGCCAATCAGTGATATATTTACTGACCAATCAGCAACACACTTGACATACAGACCATCCCACAGCAGAGCACTCTTCTACTCTACTGTGTTTCCTATGGGTTCCAAACAGTGAGCTTGCTCAGAACAAAAGAACTGTGCTTCCTATACACACGGACCATATCTAGTTCAACTCTGCTTAGGAAACTGACAAGAACAGTAGCTCCTATTCAGTCCAATACACTGTACTGGCTGGGAAAAGACGCGAGTGCTATTTGCCTTGTGTAGGGCAATGGGAGCGCAATAGTGACTTTCCTTATCAGAAAAAAACTCTTGTTCGTAGGACCAGAAACTGCATGTGATTCAACTCCATTTAGGACTAGGAAACAAACGCTAGCTCGCCTTACAAAAACACACTCTGCTTTTGAGAAAAGAACACTCTTCTACTCTACTGTGTTTCCTATAGGGCAAGAACAGTGAGCTTGCTCAGAACATAAGAACGGTGCTTCCTACACACACGGGCCATATCTAGTTCAACTCTGCTTAGGAAACTGACAAGAACAGTAGCTCCTCTTCAGTCCGATACACTGTACTTGCTGGGAACAGACGCGAGAGCTATTTGCACTACGTATCAAGGGGAGAGCAATAGTGACTTTCCTTACCAGAAAACAACTCTTGCTCTTAGGTCCAGAAACTGCATGTGATTCAACTCCATTTAGGACTGGGAAACAAACGCTAGCTCGCCTTACAAGAAACACACTCTGCTTTTGAGAAAAGAGCACTCTTCTACTCTACTGTATTTCCTATGGTGTCCGAACAGTGAGCTTGCTCAGAACATAAGAACTGTGCTTCCTACACACACGGCCATATCTAGTTCAATTCTGCTTAGGAACCTGACAAGAACAGTAGATCCTCTTCAGTCCAATACACTGTACTTGCTGGGAACAGACACATGTGCTATTTGTACTGTGAATGGCAATGGCAGCGCAATAGTGACTCTTCTTACCATAAAACAACTCTTGCTCTTAGGACAAGAAACTGCATGTGATTCAACTCCATTTAGGACTGGGAAACAAACTCTAGCTCGCCTTACAAGAAACACACTCTGCTTTTGAGAAAAGAGCACTCTTCTACTCTACTGTGTTTCCTATGGGTTCCGAACAGTGAGCTTGCTCAGAACAAAAGAACTGTGCTTCCTACACACACGGCCATATCTAGTTCAATTCTGCTTAGGAACCTGACCAGAGCAGTAGATCCTCTTCAGTCCAATACACTGTACTTGCTGGGAACAGACGCCAGTGCTATTTGTCCTGTATATGGCAATGGCAGTGCAATAGTGACTATTCTTACCATAAAACAACTCTTGCTCGTAGGACCAGAAACTGCATGTGATTCCACTCCATTTAGGACTGGGAAACAAACGGTAGTTCGCCTTACAAGAAACACACTCTGCTTTTGAGAAAAGAGCACTCTTCTACTCTACTGTGTTTCCTATGGGGTCCAAACAGTGAGCTTGTTCAGAACAAAAGAACTATGCTTCCTACACACACTGACCATATCTAGTTCAACTCTGCTTAGGAAACTGACAAGAACAGTAGCTCCTATTCAGTCCAATACACTGTACATGCTGGGAACAGACGCGAGTGCTATTTGCACTGTGTTTGGCATTTAGAGCGCAATAGTGACTCTTCTTACCAGAAAACAACTCTTGCTCGTAGGACCAAAAACTGTCTGTGACTCAACTCCATTTAGGACTGGGAAAAAACGCGAGCTGGCCTTACAAGAAACACACTCTGCTTTATAGAAAAGAGCACTCATCTACTCTACTGTGTTTCCTGTAGGGCCAGAACAGTGAGCTTGCTCAGAACAAAAGAACTGTGCTTCCTACACACACGGCCATATCTCGTTCAAGTCTGCTTAGGAACCTGACAAGAACAGTAGATCCTCTTCAGTCCAATACACTGTACTTGCTGGGAACAGACGCCAGTGCTATTTGTCCTGTGTAGGACAATGGCAGCGCAATAGTGACTCTTCTTACCAGAAAACAACTCTTGCTCGTAGGACCAGAAACTGCATGTGATTCAACTCCATTTAGGACTGGGAAACAAACTCTAGCTCGCTTTACAAGAAACACACTCTGCTTTTGAGAAAAGAGCACTCTTCTACTCTACTGTGTTTCCTATGGGTCTGAACAGTGAGCTTGCTCAGAAAAAAGGAACTGTGCTTCCTACACACACGGCCATATCTAGTTCAATTCTGCTTAGGAACCTCACCAGAGCAGTAGATCCTCTTCAGTCCGATACACTGTACTTGCTGGGAACAGACGCGAGTGCTATTTGCACTGTGTATTGCAATGGGAGCGCAATAGTGCCTTTCCTTACCAGAAAACAACTGTTGCTCGTAGGACCAGAAACTGCATGTGATTCAACACCATTTAGGACTGGGAAACAAATGCTAGCTCGCCTTACAAGAAACACACTCTGCTTTTGAGGAAAGAGCACTCTTCTACTCTACTGTGTTTCCTATGGGGTCTGAACAGTGAGCTTGCTCAGAACAAAAGAACTGTGCTTTCTACACACACGGGCCATATCTACTTCAACTCTGCTTAGGAAACAAACAAGAACAGTAGCTCCTCTTCAGTCCAATACACTGTACTTGCTGGGAACAGACGCCAGTGCTATTTGTCCTGTGTATGGTAATGGCAGCGCAATAGTGACTCTTCTTACCAGAAAACAACTCTTGCTCGTAGGACCAGAAACTGCATGTGATTCAACTCCATTTAATACTGGGAAACAAATGCTAGCTCGCCTTACATGAAACACACTCTGCTTTTGAGAAAAGAGCACTCTTCTACTCTACTGTGTTTCCTATGGGGTCCGAACAGTGAGCTTGCTCATAACGAAAGAACTGTGCTTCCTACACACACGGGCCATATCTAGTTCAACTCTGCTTAGGAAACTGACAAGAACAGTAGCTCCTCTTCAGTCCAATACACTTTACTTTCAGGGAACAGACGGGAGGGCTATTTGCACTGTGTATAGCAATTGGAGCACAATAGTGACTCGTCTTACCAGAAAACAACTCTTGCTCGTAGGACAAAAAAAAGCAGGTGACTCAACTCCATTTAGAACTGAGAAACAAACGCTAGCTCGCCTTACAAGAAACACACTCTGCTTTAGAGAAAAGAGCACTGTAGCTGGAGAATTTTCTGCCTGGCCCACGGTCAGGGCAAATCTCTCTCAGGCTGGAGAATTTCTCTCCAGCTCCCGCCACCAAGTCCCGCCAGTCCCAGAGCCCACTTATAAAATAAACACACAGACTCTTACATTATTTAAACTGCTTGGCCATTAGTTCAGGCCTGTTATTGTCTAGCTCTTACTCTTATGTTTAGCCCATTTCTATTAATCTTTACTTTGCCACATGGCTCATGGCTTACTGGTACCTTACATCTTCCTTGTCCTGATGGCGGCTGGCAGTGTCTCCTCTCCGCCTTCCACTTCCCAGAATTCTTTTCCTTGTCCCGCCTATACTTCCTGCCTAGCCAATGGCCAATCAGTGGTTTATTTACTGACCAATCAGCAACACACTTGACATACAGACCATCCCACAGCACTTCCCCTTTTCTTTTCTTAAAAAGGAAGGTTTTAACTTTAACATAGTAAAATTACATATAACAAAACAATTATCAAGCAAGAATTACAGTTACAATATTAAAGAAGAGATCCTATCTATCTTATATTTGTAAGTTTAAGGTTTTATATCTAACTTATCTTTTATTATAACTAAGGAAAATTGTAAGTATCTAGTCTTTAACCACATCAAAGACCTCAGAAGGATATACTACTACCTGAGAAATGGAGAAGGATATAAGCAACTTTTGGGAGTCTTGCAAGGGTAGACAGAGACAGCTGGCAGCCTGGACAGTCATTCAAAGTTCTCTTGTAAGGTTGGGGCATCTGTCTTCAGCCCACAGGCCTAGAGTCTCTTATTCACTTTTCTCTGTGTCCTGTAGAATGTCTGGCAGTTTTCTCTGCAAAGCAGGAACCTGAAGGACCATTTTGTCAAGCAAAGTTCAGTGGTCATCTTTCCATGGGTCCTGCATGTCCAGTTGATCAAGCAGTCCAGGCAAGAACAGTTTCTTGCCCAAATGGCTATTTTTGTCAAGGTGAAGATAAACTCCGTATGGAGTGTCTTCGATGCCCATCCTCCTCTCTGAAGTAAATCGGTGCTGTCAGGAGCAGACATGTCTCACTGTCCAGAAAGTCTAAATTTTTAAAACATTTTAAATGCCATATTCTGTAGGTCTTTGAAGTGTTTGAAGACTACCTATCTATCTGAAATATAACTATGTATACCTAGAAGACTTAACTAACATGGCTACAAATATGATTATCATAGATGACTAATTATTAATCTATTTTTAATTATCCACTATAATTTTAAATGAGTTACATAAACATAATACCTCAAACAAGAATAGAAATATATATACAGTATAACAAAATTAAGTTTAAATTTGTATCAATAAACTAAAATCTATAGCAATGTAAAACATTTTAAACAAGTTGTTACTCTTTAAAAGTAGGTTCATTAATCTACCTTTTCATCCTATCATATCTAAACTATCCCCTTTTTTTCTTTAGAAAGAGATTGTATTTATAATCAACCTGTTTTAAATAAAAATATTGGTTTTTCTCTGTCCCACACCAGAGGGCTCTTCTGATTTGGGACATAAGAATCTCTTAACCATTTTTTTTTTGAGCAATATGTCTGGGTTTAGAGGGGGAGTGAGCCAATTCTATCTCTAAAGCCAGCTTGGTATATTTGGGAATTTGGGCGTAGCTTCTCTTACTACTTCCTGCTGGAGGGGGGCGCTGTATCTTATGGGGACATGAAGAAAATTTTAGGATCATGGAGTAGTCCATGAGGCTGTATCGTCTGAGCCAGTTGCCTTGGAACCATTCTGGATGTTGAGTCATCTGGGCCATGGTGCCATTGGAGACCTTTCAGGGGGTCTTGGCTGGTCAAACCTGATGTATCTTAATCTGGAACAAATCCATAGTCTCTGGCTTTCTGTGGAAACAAGAGCAGAGACTCTTTTCCAAAGCAACATATCCTTATATCCAAATTTTGAAGTCAAGGTACCTTTAAAATATACATTTTGGCATAACTCAACAGCTTTTACAATCAAATGTTTTTCTGCAGTTACGAATATCAAAGAGAACATAATCCAGATTCTTTGTGTGGTAGCCATCTTTACGTGGCTTATTTTTTTATATTAGCGTGAGCCTATTGCTTTAAACTGCAGCCTTCTAAGCCTGAAATGGCGCAGTGGCTGCTGGCTCCGCCCACTTCAGCTTCCCAACATGGCGACGGTCCGCTTTCCGCCAGCTCTGGGAGCCATAACTCTCAGAAATAGTGGGTCTACACTTTTACCAAAGTAGCGTGTAGCCCAGAAACCTCTTTTTTTGTTTTGTACTAGCAAAGGCTAAATATACCACACAGTTTAATGTGCTACTTGCAGAGGCCTCATTCCCACCATACTGCAGGTCGAGAGCGCACGCTAGGAACCCGCCAGTAGCTCAAACCGGCAGCTGCCGCTTATTTGAGAGAGACAATTAGGAAGCTGTTTTTAGCTGCGTTTTAGAATCTTTTTTCTAAGTTTTTAGGTGGAAACTCTTGCCACCACGTTGGACGCCATTTGTAGCTGGAGAATTTTCTGCCTGGCCCACGGTCAGGGCAAATCTCTCTCAGGCTGGAGAATTTCTCTCCAGCTCCCGCCACCAAGTCCCGCCAGTCCCAGAGCCCACTTATAAAATAAACACACAGACTCTTACATTATTTAAACTGCTTGGCCATTAGCTCAGGCCTGTTATTGTCTAGCTCTTACTCTTATATTTAGCCCATTTCTATTAATCTTTACTTTGCCACATGGCTCATGGCTTACTGGTACCTTACATCTTCCTTGTCCTGATGGCGGCTGGCAGTGTCTCCTCTCCGCCTTCCACTTCCCAGAATTCTTTTCCTTGTCCCGCCTATACTTCCTGCCTAGCCAATGGCCAATCAGTGATATATTTACTGACCAATCAGCAACACACTTGACATACAGACCATCCCACAGCAGAGCACTCTTCTACTCTACTGTGTTTCCTATGGGGTCCAAACAGTGAGCTTGCTCAGAACAAAAGAACTGTGCTTCCTATACACACGGACCATATCTAGTTCAACTCTGCTTAGGAAACTGACAAGAACAGTAGCTCCTATTCAGTCCAATACACTGTACTTGCTGGGAAAAGACGCGAGTGCTATTTGCCTTGTGTAGGGCAATGGGAGCGCAATAGTGACTTTCCTTATCAGAAAAAAACTCTTGTTCGTAGGACCAGAAACTGCATGTGATTCAACTCCATTTTGGACTAGGAAACAAACGCTAGCTCGCCTTACAAAAACACACTCTGCTTTTGAGAAAAGAGCACTCTTCTACTCTACTGTGTTTCCTATAGGGCCAGAACAGTGAGCTTGCTCAGAACATAAGAATGGTGCTTCCTACACACACGGGCCATATCTAGTTCAACTCTGCTTAGGAAACTGACAAGAACAGTAGCTCCTCTTCAGTCCGATGCACTGTACTTGCTGGGAACAGACACGAGAGCTATTTGCACTATGTATGGCAAGGGGAGCAGAATAGTGACTTTCCTTACCAGAAAACAACTCTTGCTCTTAGGACAAGAAACTGAATGTGACTCAACTCCATTTAGGACTGGGAAACAAACGCTAGCTCGCCTTACAAGAAACACACTCTGCTTTAGAGAAAAGAGCACTCTTCTACTCTACTGTGTTTCCTATGGGGTCCAAACAGTGAGCTTGCTCAGAACAAAGAACTGTGCTTTCTCCACACACGGGCCATATCTAGTTCAACTCTGCTTAGGAAACAAACAAGAACAGTAGCTATTCTTAACTCCAATACACTGTACTTGCGGGGAACAGACGCGAGTGCTATTTGCACTGTGTATGGCAATTGGAGCACAATAGTGACGTGTCTTACCAGAAAACAACTCTTGCTCCTAGGACAAAACACTGCATGTGACTCAACTCCATTTAGGACTGGGAAACAAACGCTAGCTCAACTTCCAAGAAACACACTCTGCTTTTGAGAAAAGAGCACTCTTCTACTCTACGGTGTTTCCTATGTGTTCCGAAAAGTCAGCTTGCTCAGAACAAAAAAACTGTGCTTCCTACACACATGGCAATATCTAGTTCAAGTCTGCTTAGGAACCTGACAAGAACAGTAGATCCTCTTCAGTCCAATACACTGTACTTGCTGGGAACAGACGCCAGTGCTATTTGTCCTGTGTATGGCAATGGCAGTGCAATTGTGACTCTTCTTACCAGAAAACAACTCTTGCTCGTAGGACCAGAAACTCATGTGATTCCACTCCATTTAGGACTGGGAAACAAACTCTAGCTCGCTTTACAAGAAACACACTCTGCTTTTGAGAAAAGAGCACTCTTCCACTCTACTGTGTTTCCTATAGGGCCAGAACAGTGAGCTTGCTCAGAAAAAAAGAACTGTACTTCCTACACACACGGGCCACATCCAGTTCAACTCTGCTTAGGAAACTGAGAAGAACAGTAGCTCCTTTTCAGTCCAATACTCTGTAATTGCTGGGAAGAGACAGGAGGGCTCTTTGCACTGTGTATGGCAATGGGAGCGCAATAGTGACTTTCCTTACCAGAAAACAACTCTTGCTCGTAAGACCAGAAACTGCATGTGATTCCACTCCATTTAGGACTGGGAAACAAACGCTAGCTCGCCTTACAAGAAACACACTCTGCTTTAGAGAAAAGAGCACTCATCTACTCTACTGTGTTTCCTATGGGGTCCAAACAGTGAGCTTGTTCAGAACAAAAGAACTATGCTTCCTACACACACTGACCATATCTATTTCAACTATGCTTAGTAAACTGACAAGAACAGTAGCTCCTCTTCAGTCCAATACACTGTACTTGCTGGGAAAAGACGCGAGTGCTATTTGTCTAGTGTAGGGCAATGGGAGCACAATAGTGACTTTCCTTACCAGAAAACAATTCTTGTTCGTAGGACCAGAAACTGCATGTGATTCAACTCCATTTAGGACTAGGAAACAAACGCTAGCTCGCCTTACAAAAACACACTATGCTTTTGAGAAAAGAGCAGTCTTCTACTCTACTGTGTTTCCTATAGGGCCAGAATAGTGAGCTTGCTCAGAACATAAGAACTGCGCTTCCTACACACGGGCCATAACTAGTTCCACTCTGCTTAGGAAACTGACAAGAACAGTAGCTCCTCTTCAGTCCGATACACTGTACTTGCTGGGAAGAGACGTGAGAGCTATTTGCACTATGTATAGCAAGGGGAGCGCAATAGTGACTTTCCTTACCAGAAATCAACTCTTGCTCTTAGGACCAGAAACTGCATGTGATTCAAATCCATTTAGGACGGGGAAACAAACGCTAGCTCGCCTTACAAGAAACACACTCTGCTTTTGAGTAAGAGCACTCTTCTACTCTACTGTGTTTCCTATGGTGTCCGAACAGTGAGCTTGCTCAGAACAAAAGAACTGTGCTTCCTACACACACGGCCATATCTATTTCAATTCTGCTTAGGAACCTGACAAGAACAGTAGATCCTCTTCAGTCCAATACACTGTACTTGCTGGGAACAGACGCCAGTGCTTTTTGTCCTGTGTATGGCAATTGCAGCGCAATAGTGACTCTTCTTACCATAAAACAACTCATGCTCTTAGGACTAGAAACTGCATGTGATTCAACTCCATTTAGGACTGGGAAACAAACGCTAGCTCGCCTTACAAGAAACACACACTGCTTTAGAGAAAAGAGCACTCTTCTACTCTACTGTGTTTCCTATAGGGCCAGAACAGTGAGCTTACTCAAAACAAAAGAACTGTGCTTCCTACACACGGGCCATAACTAGTTCAACTCTGCTTAGGAAACTGACAAGAACAGTACCTCCTCTTCAGTCCGATACAGACACGAGTGCTATTTGCACTGTGTATGGCAATGGGAGCACAATAGTGACTTTCCTTACCAGAAAACAACTCTTGCACATAGGACTAGAAACTGCATGTGATTCAACTCTTTTAGGAATGGGAAACAAGTGCTAGCTCGCCTTACATGAAACACACTCTGCTTTTGAGAAAAGAGCACTCTTCTACTCTACTGTGTTTCCTATGGGGTCCGAACAGTGAGCTTGCTCAGAACGAAAGAACTGTGCTTCCTACACACACGGGCCATATCTAGTTCAACTCTGCTTAGGAAACTGACAAGAACAGTAGCTCCTCTTCACTCCAATACACTTTACTTGCAGGGAAGAGACGCGAGTGCTATTTGCACTGTGTATGGCAATTGGCGCACAATAGTGACTCGTCTTACCAGAAAACAACTCTTGCTCGTAGGACAAAAAACTGCATGTGACTCAACTCCATTTAGAACTGGGAAACAAACGCTAGCTCGCCTTACAAGAAACACACTCTGCTTTAGAGAAAAGAGCACTCTTCTACTCTACTGTTTTTCCTATGGGTTCCAAACAGTGAGCTTGCTCAGAACAAAAGAACTGTGCTTCCTACACACACGGACCATAACTACTTCAACTCTGCTTAGGAAACTGACAAGAACAGTAGCTCCTCTTCAGTCCAAAAACTGTACTTGCTGGGAAAAGACGCGAGTGCTATTTGCCTTGTGTAGGGCAATGGGAGTGCAATAGTGACTTTTCTTACCAGAAAAAAACTCTTGTTCGTAGGACCAGAAACTGCATGTGATTCAACTCCATTCAAGACTAGGAAACAAACGCTAGCTCGCCTTACAAAAACACACTCTGCTTTTGAGAAAAGAACACTCTTCTACTCTACTGTGTTTCCTATAGGGCCAGAACAGTGAGCTTGCTCAGAACATAAGAACGGTGCTTCCTACACACTCGGGCCATATCTAGTTCAACTCTGCTTAGGAAACTGACAAGAACAGTAGCTCTTCTTCAGTCCGATACACTGTACTTGCTGGGAACAGACGCGAGAGCTATTTGCACTATGTATCAAGGGGAGAGCAATAGTGACTTTCCTTACCAGAAAACAACTCTTGCTCTTAGGACCAGAAACTGCATGTGATTCAACTCCATTTAGGACTGGGAAACAAACGCTAGCTCGCCTTACAAGAAACACACTCTGCTTTTGAGAAAAGAGCACTCTTCTACTCTACTGTATTTCCTATGGTGTCCGAAGAGTGAGCTTGCTCAGAACATAAGAACTGTGCTTCCTACACACACGGCCATATATAGTTCAATTCTGCTTAGGAACCTGACAAGAACAGTAGATCCTCTTCAGTCCAATACACTGTACTTGCTGGGAACAGACGCCAGTGCTATTTGTACTGTGTATGGCAATGGCAGCGCAATAGTGACTCTTCTTACCATAAAACAACTCTTGCTTATAGGACAAGAAACTGCATGTGATTCAACTCCATTTAGGACTGGGAAAAAACGCGAGCTGGCCTTACAAGAAACACACTCTGCTTTATAGAAAAGAGCACTCATCTACTCTACTGTGTTTCCTGTAGGGCCAGAACAGTGAGCTTACTCAGAACAAAAGAACTGTGCTTCCTACACACACGGCCATATCTCGTTCAAGTCTGCTTAGGAACCTGACAAGAACAGTAGATCCTCTTCAGTCCAATACACTGTACTTGCTGGGAACAGACGCCAGTGCTATTTGTCCTGTGTAGGACAATGGCAGCGCAATAGTGACTCTTCTTACCAGAAAACAACTCTTGCTCGTAGGACCAGAAACTGCATGTGATTCAACTCCATTTAGGACTGGGAAACAAACTCTAGCTCGCTTTACAAGAAACACACTCTGCTTTTGAGAAAAGAGCACTCTTCTACTCTACTGTGTTTCCTATGGGTCTGAACAGTGAGCTTGCTCAGAAAAAAGGAACTGTGCTTCCTACACACACGGCCATATCTAGTTCAATTCTGCTTAGGAACCTGCCCAGAGCAGTAGATCCTCCTCAGTCCAATACACTGTACTTGCTGGAAACAGACGCCAGTGCTATTTGTCCTGTATATGGCAATGGCAGTGCAATAGTGACTATTCTTACCATAAAACAACTCTTGCTCGTAGGACCACAAACTGCATGTGATTCCACTCCATTTAGGACTGGGAAACAAACGCTAGCTCGCCTTACAAGAAACACACTCTGCTTTTGAGAAAATAGCACTCTTCTACTCTACTGTGTTTCCCATGGGGTCCAAACAGTGAGCTTGGTCAGAACAAAAGAACTGTGCTTCCTACACACATGGACCATATCTAGTTCAACTCTGCTTAGGAAACTGACAAGAACAGTAGCTCCTATTCAGTCCAATACACTGTACATTCTGGGAACAGACGCGAGTGCTATTTGTACTGTGTATGGCATTTAGAGTGCAATAGTGACTCTTCTTACCAGAAAACAACTCTTGCTCGTAGGAACAAAAACTGCATGTGACTCAACTCCATTTAAGACTGGGAAACAAACGCGAGCTGGCCTTACAAGAAACACACTCTGCTTTAGAGAAAAGAGCACTCATCTACTCTACTGTGTTTCCTGTAGGGACAGAACAGTGAGCTTGCTCAGAACAAAAGAACTGTGCTTCCTACACACGGGCCATATCTAGTTCAACTCTGCTTAGGAAACTGACAAGAACAGTAGCTCCTCTTCAGTTCGATACACTGTACTTGCTGAGAACAGACGCGAGTGCTATTTGCACTGTGTATGGCAATGGCAGCGCAATAGTGACTTTCCTTACCAGAAAACAACTCTTGCTCGTAGGACGAGAAACTGCATGTGATTCAAGTCCATTTAGGACTGGGAAACAAATGCTAGCTCGCCTTACATGAAACACAATCTTCTTTTGAGAAAAGTGCACTCTTCTACTCTACTGTGTTTCCTATGGGGTCCAAACCTTGAGCTTGGTCAGAACAAAAGAACTGTGCTTCCTACACACACGGGCCATATCTAGTTCAACTCTACTTAGGAAAAAAACAAGAATAGTAGCTCCTCTTCAATCGAATACACTGTACTTGCGGGGAACAGACGCGAGTGCTATTTGCACTGTGTATGGCAATTGGAGCACAATAGTGACTTGTCTTACCAGAAAACAACTCTTGCTCGTAGGACAAAAAAACTGCATGTGACTCAACTCCATTTATGATTGGGAAACAAACGCTAGCTCGACTTCCAAGAAACACACTCTGCTTTTGACAAAAGAGCACTCTTCTACTCTACTGTGTTTCCTATGTGTTCCGAAAAGTGAGCTTGCTCAGAACAAAAAAACTGTGCTTCCTATACACACGGCCATATCTCGTTCAAGTCTGCTTAGGAACCTGACAAGAACAGTAGATCCTCTTCAGTCAAATACACTGTACTTGCTGGGAACAGACGCCAGTGCTATTTGTCCTGTGTAGGGCAATGGCTGAGCAATAGTGACTCTTCTTACCACAAAAAAACTCTTGCTCCTAGGACCAGAAACTGCATGTGATTCAACTCCATTTAGGACTGGGAAACAAACTCTTGCTCGCTTTACAAGAAAAACACTCTGCTTTTGAGAAAAGACCACTCTTCTACTCTACTGTGTTTTCTATAGGGCCAAAACAGTGAGCTTGCTCAGAAAAAAGGAACTGTACTTCCTAAACACACGGGCCATATCTAGTTCAACTCTGCTTAGGAAACTGAGAAGAACAGTAGCTCCTCTTCAGTCCAATACACTGTACTTGCTGGGAACAGACGGCAGGGCTATTTGCACTGTGTATGGCAAAGGGAGCGCAATAGTGACTTTCCTTACCAGAAAACAACTCTTGCTCGTAGGACCAGAAACTGCATGTTATTCCAATCCATTTAGGACTGGGAAACAAACGCTAGCTCGCCTTACAAGAAACACACTCTGCTTTAGAGAAAAGAGCACTCTTCTACTCTACTGTGTTTCCTATGGGGTCCAAACAGTGAGCTTGTTCAGAACAAAAGAACTATGCTTCCTACACACACTGACCATATCTAGTTCAACTCTGCTTAGTAAACTGACAAGAACAGTAGCTCCTATTCAGTCCAATACACTGTACTTGCTGGGAAAAGACGCGAGTGCTATTTGTCTAGTGTAGGGCAATGGGAGCACAATAGTGACTTTCCTTACCAGAAAACAATTCTTGTTCGTAGGACCAGAAACTGCATGTGATTCAACTCCATTTAGGACTAGGAAACAAACGCTAGCTCGCCTTACAAAAACACACTCTGCTTTTGAGAAAAGAGCAGTCTTCTATTCTACTGTGTTTCCTATAGGGCCAGAACAGTGAGCTTGCTCAGAACATAAGAACTGCGCTTCTTACACACGGCCATAACTAGTTCCACTCTGCTTAGGAAAATGACAAGAACAGTAGCTCCTCTTCAGTCCGATACACTGTACTTGCTGGGAACAGACGCGAGAGCTATTTGCACTATGTGTAGCAAGGGGAGCGCAATAGTGACTTTCCTTACCAGAAATCAACTCTTGCTCTTAGGACCAGAAACTGCATGTGATTCAACTTCATTTAGGACTGGGAAAGAAACTCTAGCTCGCCTTACAAGAAACACACTCTGCTTTTGAGAAAAGAGCACTCTTCTACTCTACTGTGTTTCCTATGGTGTCCGAACAGTGAGCTTGCTCAGAACAAAAGAACTGTGCTTCCTACACACACGGCCATATCTAGTTCAATTCTGCTTAGGAACCTGACAAGAACAGTAGATCCTCTTCAGGCCAATACACTGTACTTGCTGGGAAGAGACGCCAGTGCTATTTGTCCTGTGTATGGCAATGGCAGCGCAATAGTGACTCTTCTTACCATAAAACAACTCATGCACTTAGGACTAGAAACTTCATGTGATTCAACTGCATTTAGGACTGGGAAACAAACGCTAGCTCGCCTTACAAGAAACACACACTGCTTTAGAGAAAAGAGCACTCTTCTACTCTATTGTGTTTCCTATAGGGCCAGAACAGTGAGCTTACTCAAAACAAAAGAACTGTGCTTCCTACACACGGGCCATAACTAGTTCAACTCTGCTTAGGAAACTGACAAGAACAGTAGCTCCTCTTCAGTCCGATACAGACACGAGTGCTATTTGCACTGTGTATGGCAATGGGAGCACAATAGTGACTTTCCTTACCAGAAAACAACTCTTGCTCATAGGACTAGAAACTGCATGTGATTCAACTCTATTTAGGAATGGGAAACAAGTGCTAGCTCGCCTTACATGAAACACACTCTGCTTTTGAGAAAAGAGCACTCTTCTACTCTACTGTGTTTCCTATGGGGTCCGAACAGTGAGCTTGCTCAGAACGAAAGAACTATGCTTCCTACACACACGGGCCATATCTAGTTCAACTCTGCTTAGGAAACTGACAAGAACAGTAGCTCCTCTTCAGTCCAATACACTTTACTTCCAGGGAAGAGACGCGAGTGCTATTTGCACTGTGTATGGCAATTGGAGCACAATAGTGACTCGTCTTACCAGAAAACAACTCTTGCTCGTAGGACAAAAAACTGCATGTGACTCAACTCCATTTAGAACTGGGAAACAAACGCTAGCTCGCCTTACAAGAAACACACTCTGCTTTAGAGAAAAGAGCACTCTTCTACTCTACTGTTTTTCCTATGGGTTCCAAACAGTGAGCTTGCTCAGAACAAAAGAACTGTGCTTCCTACACACACGGACCATATCTATTTCAACTCTGCTTAGGAAACTGACAAGAACAGTAGCTCCTCTTCAGTCCAATACACTGAACTTGCTGGGAAAAGACGCGAGTGCTATTTGCCTTGTGTAGGGCAATGGGAGCGCAATAGTGACTTTTCTTACCAGAAAAAAACTCTTGTTCGTAGGACCAGAAACTGCATGTGATTCAACTCCATTTAGGACTAGGAAACAAACGCTAGCTCGCCTTACAAAAACACACTCTGCTTTTGAGAAAAGAACACTCTTCTACTCTACTGTGTGTCCTATAGGGCAAGAACAGTGAGCTTGCTCAGAACATAAGAACGGTGCTTCCTACACACACGGGCCATATCTAGTTCAACTCTGCTTAGGAAACTGACAAGAACAGTAGCTCCTCTTCAGTCCGATACACTGTACTTGCTGGGAACAGACGCGAGAGCTATTTGCACTACGTATCAAGGGGAGAGCAATAGTGACTTTCCTTACCAGAAAACAACTCTTGCTCTTAGGTCCAGAAACTGCATGTGATTCAACTCCATTTAGGACTGGGAAACAAACGCTAGCTCGCCTTACAAGAAACACACTCTGCTTTTGAGAAAAGAGCACTCTTCTACTCTACTGTATTTCCTATGGTGTCCGAACAGTGAGCTTGCTCAGAACATAAGAACTGTGCTTCCTACACACACGGCCATATCTAGTTCAATTCTGCTTAGGAACCTGACAAGAACAGTAGATCCTCTTCAGTCCAATACACTGTACTTGCTGGGAACAGACACATGTGCTATTTGTACTGTGAATGGCAATGGCAGCGCAATAGTGACTCTTCTTACCATAAAACAACTCTTGCTCTTAGGACAAGAAACTGCATGTGATTCAACTCCATTTAGGACTGGGAAACAAACTCTAGCTCGCCTTACAAGAAACACACTCTGCTTTTGAGAAAAGAGCACTCTTCTACTCTACTGTGTTTCCTATGGGGTCCGAACAGTGAGCTTGCTCAGAACAAAAGAACTGTGCTTCCTACACACACGGCCATATCTAGTTCAATTCTGCTTAGGAACCTGACCAGAGCAGTAGATCCTCTTCAGTCCAATACACTGTACTTGCTGGGAACAGACGCCAGTGCTATTTGTCCTGTATATGGCAATGGCAGAGCAATAGTGACTATTCTTACCATAAAACAACTCTTGCTCGTAGGACCAGAAACTGCATGTGATTCCACTCCATTTAGGACTGGGAAACAAACGCTAGTTCGCCTTACAAGAAACACACTCTGCTTTTGAGAAAAGAGCACTCTTCTACTCTACTGTGTTTCCTATGGGGTCCAAACAGTGAGCTTGTTCAGAACAAAAGAACTATGCTTCCTACACACACTGACCATATCTAGTTCAACTCTGCTTAGGAAACTGACAAGAACAGTAGCTCCTATTCAGTCCAATACACTGTACATGCTGGGAACAGACGCGAGTGCTATTTGCACTGTGTTTGGCATTTAGAGCGCAATAGTGACTCTTCTTACCAGAAAACAACTCTTGCTCGTAGGACCAAAAACTGCATGTGACTCAACTCCATTTAGGACTGGGAAAAAACGCGAGCTGGCCTTACAAGAAACACACTCTGCTTTATAGAAAAGAGCACTCATCTACTCTACTGTGTTTCCTGTAGGGCCAGAACAGTGAGCTTGCTCAGAACAAAAGAACTGTGCTTCCTACACACACGGCCATATCTCGTTCAAGTCTGCTTAGGAACCTGACAAGAACAGTAGATCCTCTTCAGTCCAATACACTGTACTTGCTGGGAACAGACGCCAGTGCTATTTGTCCTGTGTAGGACAATGGCAGCGCAATAGTGACTCTTCTTACCAGAAAACAACTCTTGCTCGTAGGACCAGAAACTGCATGTGATTCAACTCCATTTAGGACTGGGAAACAAACTCTAGCTCGCTTTACAAGAAACACACTCTGCTTTTGAGAAAAGAGCACTCTTCTACTCTACTGTGTTTCCTATGGGTCTGAACAGTGAGCTTGCTCAGAAAAAAGGAACTGTGCTTCCTACACACACGGCCATATCTAGTTCAATTCTGCTTAGGAACCTCACCAGAGCAGTAGATCCTCTTCAGTCCGATACACTGTACTTGCTGGGAACAGACGCGAGTGCTATTTGCACTGTGTATTGCAATGGGAGCGCAATAGTGCCTTTCCTTACCAGAAAACAACTGTTGCTCGTAGGACCAGAAACTGCATGTGATTCAACACCATTTAGGACTGGGAAACAAATGCTAGCTCGCCTTACAAGAAACACACTCTGCTTTTGAGAAAAGAGCACTCTTCTACTCTACTGTGTTTCCTATGGGGTCTGAACAGTGAGCTTGCTCAGAACAAAAGAACTGTGCTTTCTACACACACGGGCCATATCTACTTCAACTCTGCTTAGGAAACAAACAAGAACAGTAGCTCCTCTTCAGTCCAATACACTGTACTTGCTGGGAACAGACGCCAGTGCTATTTGTCCTGTGTATGGTAATGGCAGCGCAATAGTGACTCTTCTTACCAGAAAACAACTCTTGCTCGTAGGACCAGAAACTGCATGTGATTCAACTCCATTTAATACTGGGAAACAAATGCTAGCTCGCCTTACATGAAACACACTTTGCTTTTGAGAAAAGAGCACTCTTCTACTCTACTGTGTTTCCTATGGGGTCCGAACAGTGAGCTTGCTCATAACGAAAGAACTGTGCTTCCTACACACACGGGCCATATCTAGTTCAACTCTGCTTAGGAAACTGACAAGAACAGTAGCTCCTCTTCAGTCCAATACACTTTACTTTCAGGGAACAGACGGGAGGGCTATTTGCACTGTGTATAGCAATTGGAGCACAATAGTGACTCGTCTTACCAGAAAACAACTCTTGCTCGTAGGACAAAAAAAAGCAGGTGACTCAACTCCATTTAGAACTGAGAAACAAACGCTAGCTCGCCTTACAAGAAACACACTCTGCTTTAGAGAAAAGAGCACTGTAGCTGGAGAATTTTCTGCCTGGCCCACGGTCAGGGCAAATCTCTCTCAGGCTGGAGAATTTCTCTCCAGCTCCCGCCACCAAGTCCCGCCAGTCCCAGAGCCCACTTATAAAATAAACACACAGACTCTTACATTATTTAAACTGCTTGGCCATTAGTTCAGGCCTGTTATTGTCTAGCTCTTACTCTTATGTTTAGCCCATTTCTATTAATCTTTACTTTGCCACATGGCTCATGGCTTACTGGTACCTTACATCTTCCTTGTCCTGATGGCGGCTGGCAGTGTCTCCTCTCCGCCTTCCACTTCCCAGAATTCTTTTCCTTGTCCCGCCTATACTTCCTGCCTAGCCAATGGCCAATCAGTGGTTTATTTACTGACCAATCAGCAACACACTTGACATACAGACCATCCCACAGCACTTCCCCTTTTCTTTTCTTAAAAAGGAAGGTTTTAACTTTAACATAGTAAAATTACATATAACAAAACAATTATCAAGCAAGAATTACAGTTACAATATTAAAGAAGAGATCCTATCTATCTTATATTTGTAAGTTTAAGGTTTTATATCTAACTTATCTTTTATTATAACTAAGGAAAATTGTAAGTATCTAGTCTTTAACCACATCAAAGACCTCAGAAGGATATACTACTACCTGAGAAATGGAGAAGGATATAAGCAACTTTTGGGAGTCTTGCAAGGGTAGACAGAGACAGCTGGCAGCCTGGACAGTCATTCAAAGTTCTCTTGTAAGGTTGGGGCATCTGTCTTCAGCCCACAGGCCTAGAGTCTCTTATTCACTTTTCTCTGTGTCCTGTAGAATGTCTGGCAGTTTTCTCTGCAAAGCAGGAACCTGAAGGACCATTTTGTCAAGCAAAGTTCAGTGGTCATCTTTCCATGGGTCCTGCATGTCCAGTTGATCAAGCAGTCCAGGCAAGAACAGTTTCTTGCCCAAATGGCTATTTTTGTCAAGGTGAAGATAAACTCCGTATGGAGTGTCTTCGATGCCCATCCTCCTCTCTGAAGTAAATCGGTGCTGTCAGGAGCAGACATGTCTCACTGTCCAGAAAGTCTAAATTTTTAAAACATTTTAAATGCCATATTCTGTAGGTCTTTGAAGTGTTTGAAGACTACCTATCTATCTGAAATATAACTATGTATACCTAGAAGACTTAACTAACATGGCTACAAATATGATTATCATAGATGACTAATTATTAATCTATTTTTAATTATCCACTATAATTTTAAATGAGTTACATAAACATAATACCTCAAACAAGAATAGAAATATATATACAGTATAACAAAATTAAGTTTAAATTTGTATCAATAAACTAAAATCTATAGCAATGTAAAACATTTTAAACAAGTTGTTACTCTTTAAAAGTAGGTTCATTAATCTACCTTTTCATCCTATCATATCTAAACTATCCCCTTTTTTTCTTTAGAAAGAGATTGTATTTATAATCAACCTGTTTTAAATAAAAATATTGGTTTTTCTCTGTCCCACACCAGAGGGCTCTTCTGATTTGGGACATAAGAATCTCTTAACCATTTTTTTTTTGAGCAATATGTCTGGGTTTAGAGGGGGAGTGAGCCAATTCTATCTCTAAAGCCAGCTTGGTATATTTGGGAATTTGGGCGTAGCTTCTCTTACTACTTCCTGCTGGAGGGGGGCGCTGTATCTTATGGGGACATGAAGAAAATTTTAGGATCATGGAGTAGTCCATGAGGCTGTATCGTCTGAGCCAGTTGCCTTGGAACCATTCTGGATGTTGAGTCATCTGGGCCATGGTGCCATTGGAGACCTTTCAGGGGGTCTTGGCTGGTCAAACCTGATGTATCTTAATCTGGAACAAATCCATAGTCTCTGGCTTTCTGTGGAAACAAGAGCAGAGACTCTTTTCCAAAGCAACATATCCTTATATCCAAATTTTGAAGTCAAGGTACCTTTAAAATATACATTTTGGCATAACTCAACAGCTTTTACAATCAAATGTTTTTCTGCAGTTACGAATATCAAAGAGAACATAATCCAGATTCTTTGTGTGGTAGCCATCTTTACGTGGCTTATTTTTTTATATTAGCGTGAGCCTATTGCTTTAAACTGCAGCCTTCTAAGCCTGAAATGGCGCAGTGGCTGCTGGCTCCGCCCACTTCAGCTTCCCAACATGGCGACGGTCCGCTTTCCGCCAGCTCTGGGAGCCATAACTCTCAGAAATAGTGGGTCTACACTTTTACCAAAGTAGCGTGTAGCCCAGAAACCTCTTTTTTTGTTTTGTACTAGCAAAGGCTAAATATACCACACAGTTTAATGTGCTACTTGCAGAGGCCTCATTCCCACCATACTGCAGGTCGAGAGCGCACGCTAGGAACCCGCCAGTAGCTCAAACCGGCAGCTGCCGCTTATTTGAGAGAGACAATTAGGAAGCTGTTTTTAGCTGCGTTTTAGAATCTTTTTTCTAAGTTTTTAGGTGGAAACTCTTGCCACCACGTTGGACGCCATTTGTAGCTGGAGAATTTTCTGCCTGGCCCACGGTCAGGGCAAATCTCTCTCAGGCTGGAGAATTTCTCTCCAGCTCCCGCCACCAAGTCCCGCCAGTCCCAGAGCCCACTTATAAAATAAACACACAGACTCTTACATTATTTAAACTGCTTGGCCATTAGCTCAGGCCTGTTATTGTCTAGCTCTTACTCTTATATTTAGCCCATTTCTATTAATCTTTACTTTGCCACATGGCTCATGGCTTACTGGTACCTTACATCTTCCTTGTCCTGATGGCGGCTGGCAGTGTCTCCTCTCCGCCTTCCACTTCCCAGAATTCTTTTCCTTGTCCCGCCTATACTTCCTGCCTAGCCAATGGCCAATCAGTGATATATTTACTGACCAATCAGCAACACACTTGACATACAGACCATCCCACAGCAGAGCACTCTTCTACTCTACTGTGTTTCCTATGGGTTCCAAACAGTGAGCTTGCTCAGAACAAAAGAACTGTGCTTCCTATACACACGGACCATATCTAGTTCAACTCTGCTTAGGAAACTGACAAGAACAGTAGCTCCTATTCAGTCCAATACACTGTACTGGCTGGGAAAAGACGCGAGTGCTATTTGCCTTGTGTAGGGCAATGGGAGCGCAATAGTGACTTTCCTTATCAGAAAAAAACTCTTGTTCGTAGGACCAGAAACTGCATGTGATTCAACTCCATTTAGGACTAGGAAACAAACGCTAGCTCGCCTTACAAAAACACACTCTGCTTTTGAGAAAAGAACACTCTTCTACTCTACTGTGTTTCCTATAGGGCAAGAACAGTGAGCTTGCTCAGAACATAAGAACGGTGCTTCCTACACACACGGGCCATATCTAGTTCAACTCTGCTTAGGAAACTGACAAGAACAGTAGCTCCTCTTCAGTCCGATACACTGTACTTGCTGGGAACAGACGCGAGAGCTATTTGCACTACGTATCAAGGGGAGAGCAATAGTGACTTTCCTTACCAGAAAACAACTCTTGCTCTTAGGTCCAGAAACTGCATGTGATTCAACTCCATTTAGGACTGGGAAACAAACGCTAGCTCGCCTTACAAGAAACACACTCTGCTTTTGAGAAAAGAGCACTCTTCTACTCTACTGTATTTCCTATGGTGTCCGAACAGTGAGCTTGCTCAGAACATAAGAACTGTGCTTCCTACACACACGGCCATATCTAGTTCAATTCTGCTTAGGAACCTGACAAGAACAGTAGATCCTCTTCAGTCCAATACACTGTACTTGCTGGGAACAGACACATGTGCTATTTGTACTGTGAATGGCAATGGCAGCGCAATAGTGACTCTTCTTACCATAAAACAACTCTTGCTCTTAGGACAAGAAACTGCATGTGATTCAACTCCATTTAGGACTGGGAAACAAACTCTAGCTCGCCTTACAAGAAACACACTCTGCTTTTGAGAAAAGAGCACTCTTCTACTCTACTGTGTTTCCTATGGGGTCCGAACAGTGAGCTTGCTCAGAACAAAAGAACTGTGCTTCCTACACACACGGCCATATCTAGTTCAATTCTGCTTAGGAACCTGACCAGAGCAGTAGATCCTCTTCAGTCCAATACACTGTACTTGCTGGGAACAGACGCCAGTGCTATTTGTCCTGTATATGGCAATGGCAGTGCAATAGTGACTATTCTTACCATAAAACAACTCTTGCTCGTAGGACCAGAAACTGCATGTGATTCCACTCCATTTAGGACTGGGAAACAAACGGTAGTTCGCCTTACAAGAAACACACTCTGCTTTTGAGAAAAGAGCACTCTTCTACTCTACTGTGTTTCCTATGGGGTCCAAACAGTGAGCTTGTTCAGAACAAAAGAACTATGCTTCCTACACACACTGACCATATCTAGTTCAACTCTGCTTAGGAAACTGACAAGAACAGTAGCTCCTATTCAGTCCAATACACTGTACATGCTGGGAACAGACGCGAGTGCTATTTGCACTGTGTTTGGCATTTAGAGCGCAATAGTGACTCTTCTTACCAGAAAACAACTCTTGCTCGTAGGACCAAAAACTGTCTGTGACTCAACTCCATTTAGGACTGGGAAAAAACGCGAGCTGGCCTTACAAGAAACACACTCTGCTTTATAGAAAAGAGCACTCATCTACTCTACTGTGTTTCCTGTAGGGCCAGAACAGTGAGCTTGCTCAGAACAAAAGAACTGTGCTTCCTACACACACGGCCATATCTCGTTCAAGTCTGCTTAGGAACCTGACAAGAACAGTAGATCCTCTTCAGTCCAATACACTGTACTTGCTGGGAACAGACGCCAGTGCTATTTGTCCTGTGTAGGACAATGGCAGCGCAATAGTGACTCTTCTTACCAGAAAACAACTCTTGCTCGTAGGACCAGAAACTGCATGTGATTCAACTCCATTTAGGACTGGGAAACAAACTCTAGCTCGCTTTACAAGAAACACACTCTGCTTTTGAGAAAAGAGCACTCTTCTACTCTACTGTGTTTCCTATGGGTCTGAACAGTGAGCTTGCTCAGAAAAAAGGAACTGTGCTTCCTACACACACGGCCATATCTAGTTCAATTCTGCTTAGGAACCTCACCAGAGCAGTAGATCCTCTTCAGTCCGATACACTGTACTTGCTGGGAACAGACGCGAGTGCTATTTGCACTGTGTATTGCAATGGGAGCGCAATAGTGCCTTTCCTTACCAGAAAACAACTGTTGCTCGTAGGACCAGAAACTGCATGTGATTCAACACCATTTAGGACTGGGAAACAAATGCTAGCTCGCCTTACGAGAAACACACTCTGCTTTTGAGGAAAGAGCACTCTTCTACTCTACTGTGTTTCCTATGGGGTCTGAACAGTGAGCTTGCTCAGAACAAAAGAACTGTGCTTTCTACACACACGGGCCATATCTACTTCAACTCTGCTTAGGAAACAAACAAGAACAGTAGCTCCTCTTCAGTCCAATACACTGTACTTGCTGGGAACAGACGCCAGTGCTATTTGTCCTGTGTATGGTAATGGCAGCGCAATAGTGACTCTTCTTACCAGAAAACAACTCTTGCTCGTAGGACCAGAAACTGCATGTGATTCAACTCCATTTAATACTGGGAAACAAATGCTAGCTCGCCTTACATGAAACACACTCTGCTTTTGAGAAAAGAGCACTCTTCTACTCTACTGTGTTTCCTATGGGGTCCGAACAGTGAGCTTGCTCATAACGAAAGAACTGTGCTTCCTACACACACGGGCCATATCTAGTTCAACTCTGCTTAGGAAACTGACAAGAACAGTAGCTCCTCTTCAGTCCAATACACTTTACTTTCAGGGAACAGACGGGAGGGCTATTTGCACTGTGTATAGCAATTGGAGCACAATAGTGACTCGTCTTACCAGAAAACAACTCTTGCTCGTAGGACAAAAAAAAGCAGGTGACTCAACTCCATTTAGAACTGAGAAACAAACGCTAGCTCGCCTTACAAGAAACACACTCTGCTTTAGAGAAAAGAGCACTGTAGCTGGAGAATTTTCTGCCTGGTCCACGGTCAGGGCAAATCTCTCTCAGGCTGGAGAATTTCTCTCCAGCTCCCGCCACCAAGTCCCGCCAGTCCCAGAGCCCACTTATAAAATAAACACACAGACTCTTACATTATTTAAACTGCTTGGCCATTAGTTCAGGCCTGTTATTGTCTAGCTCTTACTCTTATGTTTAGCCCATTTCTATTAATCTTTACTTTGCCACATGGCTCATGGCTTACTGGTACCTTACATCTTCCTTGTCCTGATGGCGGCTGGCAGTGTCTCCTCTCCGCCTTCCACTTCCCAGAATTCTTTTCCTTGTCCCGCCTATACTTCCTGCCTAGCCAATGGCCAATCAGTGATTTATTTACTGACCAATCAGCAACACACTTGACATACAGACCATCCCACAGCACTTCCCCTTTTCTTTTCTTAAAAAGGAAGGTTTTAACTTTAACATAGTAAAATTACATATAACAAAACAATTATCAAGCAAGAATTACAGTTACAATATTAAAGAAGAGATCCTATCTATCTTATATTTGTAAGTTTAAGGTTTTATATCTAACTTATCTTTTATTATAACTAAGGAAAATTGTAAGTATCTAGTCTTTAACCACATCAAAGACCTCAGAAGGATATACTACTACCTGAGAAATGGAGAAGGATATAAGCAACTTTTGGGAGTCTTGCAAGGGTAGACAGAGACAGCTGGCAGCCTGGACAGTCATTCAAAGTTCTCTTGTAAGGTTGGGGCATCTGTCTTCAGCCCACAGGCCTAGAGTCTCTTATTCACTTTTCTCTGTGTCCTGTAGAATGTCTGGCAGTTTTCTCTGCAAAGCAGGAACCTGAAGGACCATTTTGTCAAGCAAAGTTCAGTGGTCATCTTTCCATGGGTCCTGCATGTCCAGTTGATCAAGCAGTCCAGGCAAGAACAGTTTCTTGCCCAAATGGCTATTTTTGTCAAGGTGAAGATAAACTCCGTATGGAGTGTCTTCGATGCCCATCCTCCTCTCTGAAGTAAATCGGTGCTGTCAGGGGCAGACATGTCTCACTGTCCAGAAAGTCTAAATTTTTAAAACATTTTAAATGCCATATTCTGTAGGTCTTTGAAGTGTTTGAAGACTACCTATCTATCTGAAATATAACTATGTATACCTAGAAGACTTAACTAACATGGCTACAAATATGATTATCATAGATGACTAATTATTAATCTATTTTTAATTATCCACTATAATTTTAAATGAGTTACATAAACATAATACCTCAAACAAGAATAGAAATATATATACAGTATAACAAAATTAAGTTTAAATTTGTATCAATAAACTAAAATCTATAGCAATGTAAAACATTTTAAACAAGTTGTTACTCTTTAAAAGTAGGTTCATTAATCTACCTTTTCATCCTATCATATCTAAACTATCCCCTTTTTTTCTTTAGAAAGAGATTGTATTTATAATCAACCTGTTTTAAATAAAAATATTGGTTTTTCTCTGTCCCACACCAGAGGGCTCTTCTGATTTGGGACATAAGAATCTCTTAACCATTTTTTTTTGAGCAATATGTCTGGGTTTAGAGGGGGAGTGAGCCAATTCTATCTCTAAAGCCAGCTTGGTATATTTGGGAATTTGGGCGTAGCTTCTCTTACTACTTCCTGCTGGAGGGGGGCGCTGTATCTTATGGGGACATGAAGAAAATTTTAGGATCATGGAGTAGTCCATGAGGCTGTATCGTCTGAGCCAGTTGCCTTGGAACCATTCTGGATGTTGAGTCATCTGGGCCATGGTGCCATTGGAGACCTTTCAGGGGGTCTTGGCTGGTCAAACCTGATGTATCTTAATCTGGAACAAATCCATAGTCTCTGGCTTTCTGTGGAAACAAGAGCAGAGACTCTTTTCCAAAGCAACATATCCTTATATCCAAATTTTGAAGTCAAGGTACCTTTAAAATATACATTTTGGCATAACTCAACAGCTTTTACAATCAAATGTTTTTCTGCAGTTACGAATATCAAAGAGAACATAATCCAGATTCTTTGTGTGGTAGCCATCTTTACGTGGCTTATTTTTTTATATTAGCGTGAGCCTATTGCTTTAAACTGCAGCCTTCTAAGCCTGAAATGGCGCAGTGGCTGCTGGCTCCGCCCACTTCAGCTTCCCAACATGGCGACGGTCCGCTTTCCGCCAGCTCTGGGAGCCATAACTCTCAGAAATAGTGGGTCTACACTTTTACCAAAGTAGCGTGTAGCCCAGAAACCTCTTTTTTTGTTTTGTACTAGCAAAGGCTAAATATACCACACAGTTTAATGTGCTACTTGCAGAGGCCTCATTCCCACCATACTGCAGGTCGAGAGCGCACGCTAGGAACCCGCCAGTAGCTCAAACCGGCAGCTGCCGCTTATTTGAGAGAGACAATTAGGAAGCTGTTTTTAGCTGCGTTTTAGAATCTTTTTTCTAAGTTTTTAGGTGGAAACTCTTGCCACCACGTTGGACGCCATTTGTAGCTGGAGAATTTTCTGCCTGGCCCACGGTCAGGGCAAATCTCTCTCAGGCTGGAGAATTTCTCTCCAGCTCCCGCCACCAAGTCCCGCCAGTCCCAGAGCCCACTTATAAAATAAACACACAGACTCTTACATTATTTAAACTGCTTGGCCATTAGCTCAGGCCTGTTATTGTCTAGCTCTTACTCTTATATTTAGCCCATTTCTATTAATCTTTACTTTGCCACATGGCTCATGGCTTACTGGTACCTTACATCTTCCTTGTCCTGATGGCGGCTGGCAGTGTCTCCTCTCCGCCTTCCACTTCCCAGAATTCTTTTCCTTGTCCCGCCTATACTTCCTGCCTAGCCAATGGCCAATCAGTGATATATTTACTGACCAATCAGCAACACACTTGACATACAGACCATCCCACAGCAGAGCACTCTTCTACTCTACTGTGTTTCCTATGGGGTCCAAACAGTGAGCTTGCTCAGAACAAAAGAACTGTGCTTCCTATACACACGGACCATATCTAGTTCAACTCTGCTTAGGAAACTGACAAGAACAGTAGCTCCTATTCAGTCCAATACACTGTACTTGCTGGGAAAAGACGCGAGTGCTATTTGCCTTGTGTAGGGCAATGGGAGCGCAATAGTGACTTTCCTTATCAGAAAAAAACTCTTGTTCGTAGGACCAGAAACTGCATGTGATTCAACTCCATTTTGGACTAGGAAACAAACGCTAGCTCGCCTTACAAAAACACACTCTGCTTTTGAGAAAAGAGCACTCTTCTACTCTACTGTGTTTCCTATAGGGCCAGAACAGTGAGCTTGCTCAGAACATAAGAATGGTGCTTCCTACACACACGGGCCATATCTAGTTCAACTCTGCTTAGGAAACTGACAAGAACAGTAGCTCCTCTTCAGTCCGATGCACTGTACTTGCTGGGAACAGACACGAGAGCTATTTGCACTATGTATGGCAAGGGGAGCAGAATAGTGACTTTCCTTACCAGAAAACAACTCTTGCTCTTAGGACAAGAAACTGAATGTGACTCAACTCCATTTAGGACTGGGAAACAAACGCTAGCTCGCCTTACAAGAAACACACTCTGCTTTAGAGAAAAGAGCACTCTTCTACTCTACTGTGTTTCCTATGGGGTCCAAACAGTGAGCTTGCTCAGAACAAAGAACTGTGCTTTCTCCACACACGGGCCATATCTAGTTCAACTCTGCTTAGGAAACAAACAAGAACAGTAGCTATTCTTAACTCCAATACACTGTACTTGCGGGGAACAGACGCGAGTGCTATTTGCACTGTGTATGGCAATTGGAGCACAATAGTGACGTGTCTTACCAGAAAACAACTCTTGCTCCTAGGACAAAACACTGCATGTGACTCAACTCCATTTAGGACTGGGAAACAAACGCTAGCTCAACTTCCAAGAAACACACTCTGCTTTTGAGAAAAGAGCACTCTTCTACTCTACGGTGTTTCCTATGTGTTCCGAAAAGTCAGCTTGCTCAGAACAAAAAAACTGTGCTTCCTACACACATGGCAATATCTAGTTCAAGTCTGCTTAGGAACCTGACAAGAACAGTAGATCCTCTTCAGTCCAATACACTGTACTTGCTGGGAACAGACGCCAGTGCTATTTGTCCTGTGTATGGCAATGGCAGTGCAATTGTGACTCTTCTTACCAGAAAACAACTCTTGCTCGTAGGACCAGAAACTCATGTGATTCCACTCCATTTAGGACTGGGAAACAAACTCTAGCTCGCTTTACAAGAAACACACTCTGCTTTTGAGAAAAGAGCACTCTTCCACTCTACTGTGTTTCCTATAGGGCCAGAACAGTGAGCTTGCTCAGAAAAAAAGAACTGTACTTCCTACACACACGGGCCACATCCAGTTCAACTCTGCTTAGGAAACTGAGAAGAACAGTAGCTCCTTTTCAGTCCAATACTCTGTAATTGCTTTGAAGAGACAGGAGGGCTCTTTGCACTGTGTATGGCAATGGGAGCGCAATAGTGACTTTCCTTACCAGAAAACAACTCTTGCTCGTAAGACCAGAAACTGCATGTGATTCCACTCCATTTAGGACTGGGAAACAAACGCTAGCTCGCCTTACAAGAAACACACTCTGCTTTAGAGAAAAGAGCACTCATCTACTCTACTGTGTTTCCTATGGGGTCCAAACAGTGAGCTTGTTCAGAACAAAAGAACTATGCTTCCTACACACACTGACCATATCTATTTCAACTATGCTTAGTAAACTGACAAGAACAGTAGCTCCTCTTCAGTCCAATACACTGTACTTGCTGGGAAAAGACGCGAGTGCTATTTGTCTAGTGTAGGGCAATGGGAGCACAATAGTGACTTTCCTTACCAGAAAACAATTCTTGTTCGTAGGACCAGAAACTGCATGTGATTCAACTCCATTTAGGACTAGGAAACAAACGCTAGCTCGCCTTACAAAAACACACTATGCTTTTGAGAAAAGAGCAGTCTTCTACTCTACTGTGTTTCCTATAGGGCCAGAATAGTGAGCTTGCTCAGAACATAAGAACTGCGCTTCCTACACACGGGCCATAACTAGTTCCACTCTGCTTAGGAAACTGACAAGAACAGTAGCTCCTCTTCAGTCCGATACACTGTACTTGCTGGGAAGAGACGCGAGAGCTATTTGCACTATGTATAGCAAGGGGAGCGCAATAGTGACTTTCCTTACCAGAAATCAACTCTTGCTCTTAGGACCAGAAACTGCATGTGATTCAAATCCATTTAGGACTGGGAAACAAACGCTAGCTCGCCTTACAAGAAACACACTCTGCTTTTGAGTAAGAGCACTCTTCTACTCTACTGTGTTTCCTATGGTGTCCGAACAGTGAGCTTGCTCAGAACAAAAGAACTGTGCTTCCTACACACACGGCCATATCTATTTCAATTCTGCTTAGGAACCTGACAAGAACAGTAGATCCTCTTCAGTCCAATACACTGTACTTGCTGGGAACAGACGCCAGTGCTTTTTGTCCTGTGTATGGCAATTGCAGCGCAATAGTGACTCTTCTTACCATAAAACAACTCATGCTCTTAGGACTAGAAACTGCATGTGATTCAACTCCATTTAGGACTGGGAAACAAACGCTAGCTCGCCTTACAAGAAACACACACTGCTTTAGAGAAAAGAGCACTCTTCTACTCTACTGTGTTTCCTATAGGGCCAGAACAGTGAGCTTACTCAAAACAAAAGAACTGTGCTTCCTACACACGGGCCATAACTAGTTCAACTCTGCTTAGGAAACTGACAAGAACAGTACCTCCTCTTCAGTCCGATACAGACACGAGTGCTATTTGCACTGTGTATGGCAATGGGAGCACAATAGTGACTTTCCTTACCAGAAAACAACTCTTGCACATAGGACTAGAAACTGCATGTGATTCAACTCTTTTAGGAATGGGAAACAAGTGCTAGCTCGCCTTACATGAAACACACTCTGCTTTTGAGAAAAGAGCACTCTTCTACTCTACTGTGTTTCCTATGGGGTCCGAACAGTGAGCTTGCTCAGAACGAAAGAACTGTGCTTCCTACACACACGGGCCATATCTAGTTCAACTCTGCTTAGGAAACTGACAAGAACAGTAGCTCCTCTTCACTCCAATACACTTTACTTGCAGGGAAGAGACGCGAGTGCTATTTGCACTGTGTATGGCAATTGGCGCACAATAGTGACTCGTCTTACCAGAAAACAACTCTTGCTCGTAGGACAAAAAACTGCATGTGACTCAACTCCATTTAGAACTGGGAAACAAACGCTAGCTCGCCTTACAAGAAACACACTCTGCTTTAGAGAAAAGAGCACTCTTCTACTCTACTGTTTTTCCTATGGGTTCCAAACAGTGAGCTTGCTCAGAACAAAAGAACTGTGCTTCCTACACACACGGACCATAACTACTTCAACTCTGCTTAGGAAACTGACAAGAACAGTAGCTCCTCTTCAGTCCAAAAACTGTACTTGCTGGGAAAAGACGCGAGTGCTATTTGCCTTGTGTAGGGCAATGGGAGTGCAATAGTGACTTTTCTTACCAGAAAAAAACTCTTGTTCGTAGGACCAGAAACTGCATGTGATTCAACTCCATTCAAGACTAGGAAACAAACGCTAGCTCGCCTTACAAAAACACACTCTGCTTTTGAGAAAAGAACACTCTTCTACTCTACTGTGTTTCCTATAGGGCCAGAACAGTGAGCTTGCTCAGAACATAAGAACGGTGCTTCCTACACACTCGGGCCATATCTAGTTCAACTCTGCTTAGGAAACTGACAAGAACAGTAGCTCTTCTTCAGTCTGATACACTGTACTTGCTGGGAACAGACGCGAGAGCTATTTGCACTATGTATCAAGGGGAGAGCAATAGTGACTTTCCTTACCAGAAAACAACTCTTGCTCTTAGGACCAGAAACTGCATGTGATTCAACTCCATTTAGGACTGGGAAACAAACGCTAGCTCGCCTTACAAGAAACACACTCTGCTTTTGAGAAAAGAGCACTCTTCTACTCTACTGTGCTTCCTATGGGGTCCGAACAGTGAGCTTGCTCAGAACAAAAGAACTGTGCTTCCTACACACACGGCCATATCTAGTTCAATTCTGCTTAGGAACCTGACCAGAGCAGTAGATCCTCTTCAGTCCAATACACTGTACTTGCTGGGAACAGACGCCAGTGCTATTTGTCCTGTATATGGCAATGTCAGTGCAATAGTGACTATTCTTACCATAAAACAACTCTTGCTCGTAGGACCAGAAACTGCATGTGATTCCACTCCATTTAGGACTGGGAAACAAACGCTAGCTCGCCTTACAAGAAACACACTCTGCTTTAGAGAAAAGAGCACTCTTCTACTCCACTGTGTTTCCTATGGGGTCCAAACAGTGAGCTTGTTCAGAACAAAAGAACTATGCTTCCTACACACATGGACCATATCTAGTTCAACTCTGCTTAGGAAACTGACAAGAACAGTAGCTCCTATTCAGTCCAATACACTGTACTTGCTGGGAACAGACGCGAGTGCTATTTGCACTGTGTATGGCATTTAGAGCCCAATAGTGACTATTCTTACCAGAAAACAACTCTTGCTCGTAGGACCAAAAACTGTCTGTGACTCAACTCCATTTAGGACTGGGAAAAAACGCGAGCTGGCCTTACAAGAAACACACTCTGCTTTATAGAAAAGAGCACTCATCTACTCTACTGTGTTTCCTGTAGGGCCAGAACTGTGAGCTTGCTCAGAACAAAAGAACTGTGCTTCCTACACACACGGCCATATCTCGTTCAAGTCTGCTTAGGAACCTGAGAAGAACAGTAGCTCCTCTTCAGTCCAATACACTGTACTTGCAGGGAACAGACGCCAGTGCTATTTGTCCTGTGTAGGGCAATGGCAGTGCAAGAGTGACTCTTCTTACCAGAAAACAACTCTTGCTCGTAGGACCAGAAACTGCATGTGATTCAACTCCATTTAGGACTGGAAAACAAACTCTAGCTCGCTTTACAAGAAACACACTCTGCTTTTGAGAAAAGAGCACTCTTCTACTCTACTGTGTTTCCTGTGGGGTCTGAACAGTGAGCTTGCTCAGAAAAAAGGATCTGTGCTTCCTACACACACGGCCATATCTAGTTCAACTCTGCTTAGGAAACAAACAAGAACAGTAGCTCCTCTTCAGTCCAATACACTGTACTTGCTGGGAACAGACGCCAGTGCTATTTGTCCTGTGTATGGCAATGGCAGCGCAATAGTGACTCTTCTTACCAGAAAACAACTCTTGCTCGTAGGACCAGAAACTGCATGTGATTCAACTCCATTTAGGACTGGGAAACAAATGCTAGCTCGCCTTACATGAAACACACTCTGCTTTAGAGAAAAGAGCACTCTTCTACTCTACTGTGTTTCCTATGGGGTCCGAACAGTGAGCTTGCTCATAACGAAAGAACTGTGCTTCCTACACACACGGGCCATATCTAGTTCAACTCTGCTTAGGAAACTGACAAGAACAGTAGCTCCTCTTCAGTCCAATACACTTTACTTTCAGGGAACAGACGGGAGGGCTATTTGCACTGTGTATAGCAATTGGAGCACAATAGTGACTCGTCTTACCAGAAAACAACTCTTGCTCATAGGACAAAAAAAAGCATGTGACTCAACTCCATTTAGAACTGGGAAACAAACGCTAGCTCGCCTTACAAGAAACACACTCTGCTTTAGAGAAAAGAGCACTCTTCTACTCTACTGTGTTTCCTATGGGGTCCAAACAGTGAGATTGCTCAGAACAAAAGAACTGTGCTTCCTATACACACGGACCATATCTAGTTCAACTCTGCTTAGGAAACTGACAAGAACAGTAGCTCCTATTCAGTCCAATACAGTGTACTTGCTGGGAAAAGACGCGAGTGCTATTTGCCTTGTGTAGGGCAATGGGAGCGCAATAGTGACTTTCCTTATCAGAAAGAAACTCTTGTTCGTAGGACCAGAAACTGCATGTGATTCAACTCCATTTTGGACTAGGAAACAAACACTAGCTCGCCTTACAAAAACACATTCTGCTTTTGAGAAAAGAGCACTCTTCTACTCTACTGTGTTTCCTATAGGGCCAGAACAGTGAGCTTGCTCAGAACATAAGAATGGTGCTTCCTACACACACGAGCCATATCTAGTTCAACTCTTCTTAGGAAACTGACAAGAACAGTAGCTCCTCTTCAGTCCGATGCACTGTACTTGCTGGGAACAGACGCGAGAGCTATTTGCACTATGTATGGCAAGGGGAGCACAATAGTGACTTTCTTTACCAGAAAACAACTCTTGCTCTTAGAACAATAAACTGCATGTGATTAAACTCCATTTAGGACTGGGAAACAAACGCTAGCTCGCCTTACAAAAAACACACTCTGCTTTTGAGAAAAGAGCACTCTTCTACTCTACTGTATTTCCTATGGTGTCCGAACAGTGAGCTTGCTCAGAACATAAGAACTGTGCTTCCTACACACACGGCCATATCTAGTTCAATTCTGCTTAGGAACCTGACAAGAACAGTAGATCCTCTTCAGTCCAATACACTGTACTTGCTGGGAACAGACGCCAGTGCTATTTGTACTGTGTATGGCAATGGCAGCGCAATAGTGACTTTCCTTACCAGAAAACAACTCTTGCTCTTAGGACAAGAAACTGCATGTGATTCAACTCCATTTAGGACTGGGAAACAAACGCTAGCTCGCCTTATAAGAAACACACTCTGCTTTTCAGAAAAGAGCACTCTTCTACTCTACTGTGTTTCCTATGGGGTCCAAACAGTGAGCTTGCTCAGAACAAAGAACTGTGCTTTCTCCACAAACGGGCCATATCTAGTTCAACTCTGCTTAGGAAACAAACAAGAACAGTAGCTCCTCTTCACTCCAATACACTGTACATGCGGGGAACAGACGCGAGTGCTATTTGCACTGTGTATGGCATTGGAGCACAATAGTGACTTGTCTTACCAGAAAACAACTCTTGCTCCTAGGACAAAAAACTGCATGTGACTCAACTCCATTTAGGACTGGGAAACAAACGCTAGCTCAACTTCCAAGAAACACACTCTGCTTTTGAGAAAAGAGCACTCTTCTATTCTACGGTGTTTCCTATGTGTTCCGAAAAGTCAGCTTGCTCAGAACAAAAAAACTGTGCTTCCTACACACATGGCAATATCTAGTTCAAGTCTGCTTAGGAAACTGACAAGAACGGTAGATCCTCTTCAGTCCAATACACTGTACTTGCTGGGAACAGACGCCAGTGCTATTTGTCCTGTGTATGGCAATGGCAGTGCAATTGTGACTCTTCTTACCAGAAAACAACTCTTGCTCGTAGGACCAGAAACTCATGTGATTCCACTCCATTTAGGACTAGGAAACAAACTCTAGCTCGCTTTACAAGAAACACACTCTGCTTTTGAGAAAAGAGCACTCTTCCACTCTACTGTGTTTCCTATAGGGCCAGAACAGTGAGCTTGCTCAGAAAAAAAGAACTGTACTTCCTACACACACGGGCCACATCCAGTTCAACTCTGCTTAGGAAACTGAGAAGAACAGTAGCTCCTTTTCAGTCCAATACTCTGTAATTATTGGGAAGAGACGGGAGGGCTCTTTGCACTGTGTATGGCAATGGGAGCCCAATAGTGACTTTCCTTACCAGAAAACAACTCTTGCTCGTAGGACCAGAAACTGCATGTGATTCCACTCCATTTAGGACTGGGAAACAAACGCTAGCTCGCCTTACAAGAAACACACTCTGCTTTAGAGAAAAGAGCACTCTTCTACTCTACTGTGTTTCCTATGGGGTCCAAACAGTGAGCTTGCTCAGAACAAAAGAACTGTGCTTCCTACACACACGGGCCATATCTAGTTCAACTCTGCTTAGGAAACTGACAAGAACAGTAGCTCCTCTTCAGTCCGATACCCTGTACTTGCTGGGAACAGACGTGAGAGGTATTGGCACTATGTATGGCAAGGGGAGCGCAATAGTGACTTTCCTTACCAGAAAACAACTCTTGCCCTTAGGACCAGAAACTGCATGTGATTCAACTCCATTTAGGACTGGGAAACAAACGCTAGCTCGCCTTACAAGAAACACACTCTGCTTTTGAGAAAAGAGCACTCTTCTACTCTACTGTATATCCTATGGTGTCCGAACAGTTAGCTTGCTCAGAATATAAGAACTGTGCTTCCTACACACACGGCCATATCTAGTTCAATTCTGATTAGGAACCTGACAAGAAAAGTAGATCCTCTTCAGTCCAATACACTGTACTTGCTGGGAACAGACGCCAGTGCTATTTGTACTGTGTATGGCAATGGCAGCGCAATAGTGACTCTTCTTACCATAAAACAACTCTTGCTCTTAGGACAAGAAACTGCATGTGATTCAACTCCATTTAGGACTGGGAAACAAACGCTAGCTCGCCTTACAAGAAACACACTCTGCTTTTGAGAAAAGAGCACTCTTCTACTCTACTGTGTTTCTTATGTGGTCCGAACAGTGAGCTTGCTCAGAAAAAAAGAACTGTGCTTCCTACACACACGGCCATATCTAGTTCAATTCTGCTTAGGAACCTGACCAGAGCAGTAGATTCTCTTCAGTCCAATACACTGTACTTGCTGGGAACAGACGCCAGTGCTATTTGTCCTGTATATGGCAATGGCAGTGCAATAGTGACTATTCTTACCATAAAACAATTCTTGCTCGTAGGACCACAAACTGCATGTGATTCCACTCCATTTAGGACTGGGAAACAAACGCTAGCTCGCCTTACAAGAAACACACTCTGCTTTTGAGAAAAGAGCACTCTTCTACTCTACTGTGTTTCCTATGCGGTCCAAACAGTGAGCTTGGTCAGAACAAAAGAACTGTGCTTCCTACACACATGGACCATATCTAGTTCAACTCTGCTTAGGAAACTGACAAGAACAGTAGCTCCTATTCAGTCCAATACACTGTACTTGCTGGGAACAGACGCGAGTGCTATTTGCACTGTGTATGGCATTTAGAGCGCAATAGTGACTCTTCTTACCAGAAAACAACTCTTGCTCGTAGGACCAAAAACTGTCTGTGACTCAACTCCATTTAGGACTGGGAAAAAACGCGAGCTGGCCTTACAAGAAACACACTCTGCTTTAGAGAAAAGAGCACTCATCTATTCTACTGTGTTTCCTGTAGGGCCAGAACATGAGCTTGCTCAGAACAAAAGAACTGTGCTTCCTACACACGGCCATATCTCGTTCAAGTCTGCTTAGGAACCTGACAAGAACAGTAGATCCTCTTCAGTCCAATACACTGTACTTGCTGGGAACAGACGCCAGTGCTTTTTGTCCTGTGTAGGGCAATGGCAGCGCAATAGTGACTCTTCTTACCAGAAAACAACTCTTGCTCGTAGGACCAGAAACTGCATGTGATTCAACTCCATTTAGGACTGGGAAACAAACTCTAGCTCGCTTTACAAGAAACACACTCTGCTTTTGAGAAAAGAGCACTCTTCTACTCTACTGTTTTTCCTATGGGGTCCGAACAGTGAGCTTGCTCATAAAAAAGGAACTGTGCTTCCTAAACACACGGCCATATCTAGTTCAATTCTGCTTAGGAACCTGACCAGAGCAGTAGATCCTCTTCAGTCCGATAGACTGTACTTGCTGGGAACAGACGCGAGTGCTATTTGTACTGTGTATTGCAATGGGAGCGCAATTGTGACTTTCCTTACCAGAAAACAACTCTTGCTCTTAGGACCAGAAACTGCATGTGATTCAACTCCATTTAGGACTGGTAAACAAACGATAGCTCGCCTTACAAGAAACACACTCTGCTTTAGAGAAAAGAGCACTCTTCTACTCTACTGTGTTTCCTATGGGGTCCAAACAGTGAGCTTGCTCAGACCAAAGAACTGTGCTTTCTCCACACACTGGCCATATCTAGTTCAACTCTGCTTAGGAAACAAACACGAACAGTAGCTCCTCTTCACTCCAATACACTGTACTTGCGGGGAACAGACGGGAGTGCTATTTGCACTGTGTATGGCATTGGAACACAATAGTGACTTGTCTTACCAGAAAACAACTCTTGCTCCTAGGACAAAAAACTGCATGTGACTCAACCCCATTTAGGACTGGGAAACAAACGCTAGCTCGACTCTCAAGAAACACACTCTGCTTTTGAAAAAAGAGCACTCTTCTACTCTACTGTGTTTCCTATGTGTTCCGAAAAGTGAGCTTGCTCAGAACAAAAAAACTGTGCTTCCTACACACACGGCCATATCTAGTTCAAGTCTGCTTAGGAACCTGACAAGAACAGTAGAACCTCTTCAGTCCAATACACTGTACTTGCTGGGAACAGACGCCAGTGCTATTTGTCCTGTGTATGGCAATGGCAGCGCAATAGTGACTCTTCTTACCAGAAAACAACTCTTGATCGTAGGACCAAAAACTGCATGTGATTCCACTACATTTAGGACTGGGAAACAAACTCTAGCTCGCTTTACAAGAAACACACTCTGCTTTAGAGAAAAGAGCACTCTTCTACTCTACTGTGTTTCCTATGGGGTCCAAACAGTGAGCTTGCTCAGAACAAAAGAACTGTGCTTCCTACACACACGGACCATATCTAGTTCAACTCTACTTAGGAAACTGACAAGAACAGTAGCTCCTATTCAGTCCAATACACTGTACTTGCTGGGAAAATACGCGAGTGCTATTTGCCTTGTGTAGGGCAATGGGAGCGCAATAGTGACTTTCCTTACCAGAAAAAAACTCTTGTTCATAGGACCAGAAACTGCATGTGATTCAACTCCATTTAGGACTAGGAAACAAACGCTAGCTCACCTTACAAAAACACACTCTGCTTTTGAGAAAAGAGCACTCTTCTACTCTACTGTGTTTCCTATAGGGCCAGAACAGTGAGCTTGCTCAGAACATAAGAACGGTGCTTCCTACAAACACGGGCCATATCTAGTTCAACTCTGCTTAGGAAACTGACAAGAACAGTAGCTCCTCTTCAGTCCGATACACTGTACTTGCTGGGAACAGACGCGAGAGCTATTTGCACTATGTATGGCAAGGGGAGCGCAATAGTGACTTTCCTTACCAGAAAACAACTCTTGCTCATAGGACAAAAAACTGCATGTGATTCCACTCCATTTAGGACTGGGAAACAAACGCTAGCTCGCCTTACAAGAAACACACTCTGCTTTTGAGAAAAGAGCACTCTTCTACTCTACTGTGTTTCCTATGGAGTCAGAACAGTGAGCTTGCTCAGAACAAAGAACTGTGCTTCCTACACACACGGCCATATCTAGTTCAATTCTGCTCAAGAACCTGACAAGAACAGTAGATCCTCTTCAGTCCAATACACTGTACTTGCTGGGAACAGACGCCAGTGCTATTTGTCCTGTGTATGGCAATGGCAGCACAATAGTGACTCTTCTTACCAGAAAACAACTCTTGCTCGTAGGACCAGAAACTGCATGTGATTCAACTCCATTTAGGACTGGGAAACAAAAGCTAGCTCACCTCACATGAGACACACTCTGCTTTTGAGAAAAGAGCACTCTTCTACTCTACTGTGTTTCCTATGTGTTCTGAAAAGTGAGCTTGCTCAGAACAAAACAACTGTGCATCCTACACACACGGGCCACATCTAGTTCAACTCTGCTTAGGAAACTGACAAGAACAGTAGATCCTCTGCAGTACAATACACTGTACTTGCGGCGAACAGACGCGAGTGCTATTTGCACTGTGTATGGCAATTGGAGCACAATAGTGACTTGTCTTACCAGAAAACAACTCTTGCTCGTAGGACAAAAAACTGCATGTGACTCAACTCCATTTAAGACTGGGAAACAAACGCTAGCTCGACTTCCAAGAAACACACTCTGCTTTTGAGAAAAGAGCACTCTTCTACTCTACTGTGTTTCCTATGTGTTCCGAACAGTAGGCTTGCTCAGAACAAAAAAACTGTGCTTCCTACTCACACGGCCATATCTAGTTCAAGTGTGCTTAGGAACCTGACAAGAACAGTATATCCTCTTGAATCCAATACACTGTACTTGCTGGGAACAGACGCCAGTGCTATTTGTCCTGTGTATGGCAATGGCAGCGCAATAGTGACTCTTCTTACCAGAAAACAACTCTTGCTCGTAGGACCAGAAACTGCATGTGATTAAACTCCATTTAGGACTAGGAAACAAACTCTAGCTCGCTTTACAAGAAACACACTTTGCTTTTGAGAAAAGAGCACTCTTCTACTCTACTGTGTTTCCTATAGGGCCAGAACAGTGAGCTTGCTCAGAAAAAAAGAACTGTGCTTCCTACACACACGGGCCATATCTAGTTCAAGTCTGCTTAGGAAACTGAGAAGAACAGTAGCTCCTCTTCAGTCCAATACACTGTAATTGCTGGGAACAGACGGGAGGGCTATTTGCACTGTGTATGGCAAAGGGAGCACAATGGTGACTTTCCTTACCAGAAAACAACTCTTGCTCATAGGACTAGAAACTGCATGTGATTCCACTCCATTTAGGACTGGGAAACAAACGGTAGCTCGCCTTACAAGAAACACACTCTGCTTTAGAGAAAAGAGCACTCTTCTATTCTACTGTGTTTCCTATGGGGTCCAAACATTGAGCTTGCTCAGAACAAAAGAACTGTGCTTCCTACAAACACGGACCATATCTAGTTCAACTCTGCTTAGTAAACTGACAAGAACCGTAGCTCCTATTCAGTCCAATACACTGTACTTGCTGGGAAAAGACGCGAGTGCTATTTGCCTTGTGTAGGGCAATGGGAGCACAATAGTGACTTTCCTTACCAGAAAACAATTCTTGTTCATAGGGCCAGAAACTGCATATGATTCAACTCTTTTTAGGACTGGGAAACAAACGCTAGCTCGCCTTACAAAAACACACTCTGCTTTTGAGAAATAAGCACTCTTCTACTCTACTGTGTATCATATAGGGCCAGAAGAGTGAACTTGCTCAGAACATAAGAACTGTGCTTCCTACACACACGGCCATATCTAGTTCAATTCTGCTTAGGAACCTGAGAAGAACAGTAGATCCTCTTCATTACAATACACTGTACTTGCTGGGAACAGACGCCAGTGCTATTTGTCCTGTGTATGGCAATGGCAGCGCAATAGTGACTCTTCTTACAATAAAACAACTCGTGTCCGTAGGACTAGAAACTGCATGTGATTCAACTCCATTTAGGACTGGGAAACAAACGTTAGCTCGCCTAACAAGAAACACACTCTGCTTTAGGGAAAACAGCACTCTTCTACTCTACTGTGTTTCCTATAGGGCCAGAACAGTGAGCTTGCTCAGAAAAAAAGAACTGTACTTCCTACAAACACGGGCCATATCTAGTTCAACTCTGGTTAGGAAACTGAGAAGAAAAGTAGCTCCTTTTCAGTCCAATACAATGTACATGGTAGGAACAGACGCCAATGCTATTTGCCCTGTGTATGGCAATGGGAGCGCAATAGTGACTCTTCTTACCAGAAAACAACTCTTGCTCATAGGACCAGAAACTGCATGTGATTCAACTCCATTTAGGACTGGGAAACAAAAGCTAGCTCACCTTACAAGAAACACACTCTGCTTTAGAGAAAAGAGCACTCTTCTACTCTACTGTGTTTCCTATAGGGTCCGAACAGTGAGCTTGCTCAGAACAAAAGGACTGTGCTTCCTACACACGGGCCATATCTAGTTCAACTCTGCTTAGTAAACTGACAAGAACAGTAGCTCCTCTTCAGTCTGATACACTGTACTTGCTGGGAACAGACGAGAGTGCTATTTGCACTGTGTATGGCAAAGGGAGTGCAATAGTGACTTTCCTTACCAGAAAACAACTCTTGCTCGTAAGACCAGAAACTGCATGTGATTCAACTCCATTTAGGACTGGGAAACAAATGCTAGCTCAACTTACATGAAACACACTCTATTTTTGAGAAAAGAGCACTCTTCTACTCTACTGTGTTTCCTATAGGGCCAGAACAGTGAGCTTGCTCAGAACAAAAGAACTGTGCTTCCTACACACACGGGCCATATCTAGTTCAACTCCGCTTAGGAAACTGACAAGAACAGTAGCTCCTATTCCGCCCAATACACTGTACTTGCGCGGAACAGACGCGAGTGCTATTTGCAATGTGTATGGCAATTGGAGCACAATAGTGACATGTCTTACCAAAAAACAACTCTTGCTCGTAGGAAAAAACCTGCATGTGACTCAACTCCATTTAGGACTGGGAAACAAACGCTAGCTCGACTTCCAAGAAACACACTCTGCTTTTGAGAAAAGAGCACTCTTCTACTCTACTGTGTTTCCTATAGGGCCAGAACAGTGAGCTTCCTCAGAACAAAAGAACTGTGCTTCCTACACACGGGCCATAACTAGTTCAACTCTGCTTAGGAAACTGACAAGAACAGTAGCTCCTCTTCAGTCCGATACACTGTACTTGCTGGGAACAGACGCGAGTGCTATTTGCACTGTGTATGGCAATGGGAGCACAATAGTGACTTTCCTTACCAGAAAACAACTCTTGCTCGTAGGACCAGAAACTGCATGTGATTCAACTCCATTTAGGACTGGGAAACAAATGCTAGCTCGCCTTACAAGAAACACACTCTGCTTTTGAGAAAAGAGCACTCTTCTACTCTACTGGGTTTCCTATGGTGTCCGACAGTGAGCTTGCTCAGAACAAAAGAACTGTGCTTCCTACACACACGGCCATATCTAGTTCAAAACTGCTTAGGAACCTGACAAGAACAGTAGATCCTCTTCAGTCCAATACACTGTTCTTGCTGGGAACAGACGCCAGTGCTATTTGTCCTGTGTATGGCAATGGCAGCTCAATAGTGACTCTTCTTACCAGAAAACAACTCTTGCTCGTAGGACCAGAAACTGCATGTGATTCAACTCCATTTAGGACTGGAAAACAAACTCTAGCTCGCTTTACAAGAAACACACTCTGCTTTTGAGAAAAGAGCACTCTTCTACTCTACTGTGTTTCCTATAGGGCCAGAACAGTGTGCTTGCTCAGAAAAAAAGAACTGTACTTCCTACAAACACGGGCCATATCTAGTTCAACTCTGGTTAGGAAACTGAGAAGAAAAGTAGCTCCTTTTCAGTCCAATACAATGTACATGGTGGGAACAGACGCCAATGCTATTTGCCCTGTGTATGGCAATGGGAGCGCAACAGTGACTCTTCTTACCAGAAAACAACTCTTGCTCGTAGGACCAGAAACTGCATGTGATTCAACTCCATTTAGGACTGGGAAACAAAAGCTAGCTCACCTTACAAGAAACACACTCTGCTTTAGAGAAAAGAGCACTCTTCTACTCTACTGTGTTTCCTATAGGGTCCGAACAGTGAGCTTGCTCAGAACAAAAGGACTTTGCTTCCTACACACGGGCCATATCTAGTTCAACTCTGCTTAGTAAACTGACAAGAACAGTAGCTCCTCTTCAGTCTGATACACTGTACTTGCTGGGAACAGACGCGAGTGCTATTTGCACTGTGTATGGCAAAGGGAGTGCAATAGTGACTTTCCTTACCAGAAAACAACTCTTGCTTGTAGGACCAGAAACTGCATGTGATTCAACTCCATTTAGGACTGGGAAACAAAAGCTAGCTCGCCTTACATGAAACACACTCTGCTTTTGAGAAAAGAGCACTCTTCTACTCTACTGTTTTTCCTATGGGGTCCAAACAGTGAGCTTGCTCAGAACAAAAGAACTGTGCTTCCTACACACATGGGCCATATCTAGTTGAACTCTGCTTAGGAAACTGACAAGAACAATAGCCCCTCTTCCTTACAATACACTGTACTTGCAGGGAACAGACGTGAGAGCCATTTGCACTGTGTATGGGAATTGGAGCACAATAGTGACTTGTCTTACCAGAAAACAACTACTGCTCATAGGACAACAAACTGCATGTGACTCAACTCCATTTAGGACTAGGAAACAAACACTAGCTCAACTTCCAAGAAACACAGTCTGCTTTTGAGAAAAGAGCACTCTTCTACTCTACTGTGTTTCCTATAGAGCCAGAAGGGTGAACTTGCTCAGAACATTAGAACTGTGCTTCCTACACACACGGCCATATCTAGTTCAATTCTGCTTAGGAACCTGACAAGAACAGTAGATCCTCTTCTGTACAATACACTGTACTTGCTGGGAACAGACGCCAGTGCTATTTGTACTGTGTATGGCAATGGCAGCGCAATAGTGACTCTTAATACCATAAAACAACTCTTGCTCGTAGGTCTAGAAACTGCATGTGATTCAACTCCATTTAGGACTGGGAATCAAACGCTAGCTTGCCTTACAAGAAACACACTCTACTATAGGGAAAAGAGCACTCTTCTACTCTATTGTGTTTCTTATAGGGCCAGAACAGTGAGCTTGCTCAGAACAAAAGAACTGTGCTTTCTGCACACGGGCCATATCTAGTTCAACTCTGCTTAGGAAACTGACAAGAACAGTAGCTCCTCTTCAGTCCGATACACTGTACTTGCAGGGAACAGACGCGAGTGCTATTTGCACTGTGTATGGCAATGGGAGCGCAATAGTGACTTTCCTTACCAGAAAACAACTCTTGCTCGTAGGACCAGAAACTGCATGGGATTCAACTCCATTTAGGACTGGGAAACAAAAGCTAGCTCACCTTACAAGAAACACACTCTGCTTTAGAGAAAAGAGCACTCTTCTACTCTACTGTGTTTCCTTTAGGGCCAGAACAGTGAGCTTGCTCAGAACAAAGAACTGTGCTTCCTACACAAGGGCCATATCTAGTTCAACTCTGCTTAGGAAACTGACAAGAACAGTAGCTCCTCTTCAGTCCGATACAGTGTACTTGCTGGGAACAGACGTGAGTGCTATTTGCACTGTGTATGTCAATGGGAGCGCAATAGGGACTTTCCTTACCAGAAAACAACTCTTGCTCATAAGACCAGAAACTGCATGAGATTCAACTCCATTTAGGACTGGGAAACAAATGCTAGCTCGCCTTACATGAAACACACTCTGCTTTTGAGAAAAGAGCACTCTTCTACTCTACTGTGTTTCCTATGGGGTCCGAACAGTGAGCTTGCTCATAACAAAAGAACTGTGCTTCCTACACACACGGGCCATATCTCGTTCAACTCTGCTTAGTAATCTGACAAGAACAATAGCTCCTCTTCCTTCCAATACACTGTACTTGCAGGGAACAGACGCGAGTGCTATTTGCACTGTGTATGGCAATTGGAGCACAATAGTGACTTGTCTTACCAGAAAACAACTCTTGCTCGTAGGACAAAAAACTGCATGTGACTCAACTCCATTTAAGACTAGGAAACAATCGCTAGCTCGACTTCCAAGAAACACACTCTGCTTTTGAGAAAAGAGCACTCTTCTACTCTACTGTGTTTCATATGGGGTCCGAACATTGAGCTTGCTCAGAACAAAAGAACTGTGCTTCCTACACACACGGCCATATCTAGTTCAATTCTGCTTAGGAACCTGACAAGAACAGTAGATCCTCTTCAGTCCAATACACTGTACTTGCTGGGAACAGACGCCAGTGCTATTTGTCCTGTGTATGGCAATGGCAGCGCAATAGTGACTCTTCTTACCAGAAAACAACTCTTGCTAGTAGGACCAGAAACTGCATGTGATTCAACTCCATTTAGGACTGGGAAACAAAAGCTAGCTCAACTTACCAGAAACACACTCTGCTTTAGAGAAAAGAGCACTCTTCTACTCTACTGTGTTTCCTATAGGGCCAGAACAGTGAGCTTGCTCAGAACAAAAGAACTGTGCTTCCTACACACGGGCCATATCTAGTTCAACTCTGCTTAGGAAACTGACAAGAACAGTAGCTCCTCTTCAGTCCGATACACTGTACTTGCTGGGAGCAGACGCGAGTGCTTTTTGCACTGTGTATGTCAATGGGAGCGCAATAGTGACTTTCCTTACCAGAAAACAACTCTTGCTCGTAAGGCCAGAAACTGCATGAGATTCAACTCCATTTAGGACTGGGAAACAAATGCTAGCTCGCCTTACATGAAACACACTCTGCTTTTGAGAAAAGAGCACTCTTCTACTCTACTGTGTTTCCTATGGTGTCCGAGCAGTGAGCTTGCTCAGAACAAAAGAACTGTGCTTCCTTCACACACGGGCCATATCTAGTTCAACTCTGCTTAGTAAACTGACAAGAACAATAGCTCCTCTTCCTTCCAATACACTGTACTTGCAGGGAACAGACGCGAGTGCTATTTGCACTGTGTATGGCAATTGGAGCACAATAGTGACTTGTCTTACCAGAAAACAACTCTTGCTCGTAGGACAAAAAACTGCATGTGACTCAACTCCATTTAGGACTAGGAAACAAACGCTAGCTCGACTTCCAAGAAACACATTCTGCTTTTGAGAAAAGAGCACTCTTCTACTCTACTGTGTTTCCTATAGAGCCAGAAGAGTGAACTTGCTCAGAACATTAGAACTGTGCTTCCTACACACACGGCCATATCTAGTTCAGTTCTGCTTAGGAACCTGACAAGAACAGTAGATCCTCTTCTGTACAATACACTGTACTTGCTGGGAACAGACGCCAGTGCTATTTGTCCTGTGTATGGCAATGGCAGCGCAATAGTGACTCTTCTTACCATAAAACAACCCTTGCTCGTAGGATTAGAAACTGCATGTGATTCAACTCCATTTAGGACTGGGAAACCAACGCTAGCTCGACTTACAAGAAACACACTCTGCTTTAGGGAAAAGAGCACTCTTCTACTCTATTGTGTTTCTATAGGGCCACAACAGTGAGCTTGCTCAGAACAAAAGAACTGTGCTTCCTACACACGGACCATAACTAGTTCAACTCTGCTTAGGAAACTGACAAGAACAGTAGCTCCTCTTCAGTCCGATACACTGTACTTGCTGGGAACAGACGGGAGGGCTATTTGCACTGTGTATGGCAATGGGAGTGCAATAGTGACTTTCCTTACCAGAAAACAACTCTTGCTCGTAGGACCAGAAACTGCATGTGATTCAACTCCATTTAGGACTGGGAAATAAATGCTAGCTCGCCTTACTAGAAACACACTCTGCTTTTGAGAAAAGAGCACTATTCTACTCTACTGTGTTTCCTATGGGGTCCGAACAGTGAGCTTGCTCAGAACAAAAGAACTGTGCTTTCTACACACACGGGCCATATCTAGTTCACCTCTGCTTAGGAAACAAACAAGAACAGTAGCTCCTCTTCAGTCCGATACACTGTACTTGTGGGGAACAGACGCAAGTGCTATTTGCACTGTGTATGGCATTGGAGCACAATAGTGACTTGTCTTACCAGAAAACAACTATTGCTCGTAGGACAAAAAACTGCATGTGACACAACTCCATTTAGGACTAGGAAACAAACGCTAGCTCAACTTCCAAGAAACACAGTCTGCTTTTGAGAAAAGAGCACTCTTCTACTCTACTGTGTTTCCTATAGAGCCAGAAGAGTGAACTTGCTCAGAACATTAGAACTGTGCTTCCTACAAACACGGCCATATCTAGTTCAATTCTGCTTAGGAACCTGACAAGAACAGTAGATCCTCTTCTGTACAATACACTGTACTTGCTGGGAACAGAAGCCAGTGCTATTTGTCCTGTGTATGGCAATGGCAGCGCAATAGTGACTCTTCTTACCAGAAAACAACTCTTGCTCGTAAGACCAGAAACTGCAAGAGATTCAACTCCATTTAGGACTAGGAAACAAATGCTAGCTCGCCTTACATGAAACACACTCTGCTTTTGAGAAAAGAGCACTCTTCTACTCTACTGTGTTTCCTATGGGGTCCGAACAGTGAGCTTGCTCAGAACAAAAGAACTGTGCTTCCTACACACACGGGCCATATCTAGTTCAACTCTGCTTAGTAATCTGACAAGAACAATAGCTCCTCTTCCTTCCAATACACTGTACTTGCAGGGAACAGACGCGAGTGCTATTTGCACTGTGTATGGCAATTGGAGCACAATAGTGACTTGTCTTACCAGAAAACAACTCTTGCTCGTAGGACAAAAAACTGCATGTGACTCAACTCCATTTAGGACTAGGAAACAAACGCTAGCTCGACTTCCAAGAAACACACTCTGCTTTTGAGAAAAGAGCACTCTTCTACTCTACTGTGTTTCCTATGGGGTCCGAACAATGAGCTTGCTCAGAACAAAAGAACTGTGCTTCCTACACACACGGCCATATCTAGTTCAATTCTGCTTAGGAACCTGAAAAGAACAGTAGATCCTCTTCAGTCCAATACACTGTACTTGCTGGGAACAGACGCCAGTGCTATTTGTCCTGTGTAGGGCAATGGCTGCGCAATAGTGACTCTTCTTACCAGAAAACAACTCTTGCTAGTAGGACCAGAAACTGCATGTGATTCAACTCCATTTAGGACTGGGAAACAAAAGCTAGCTCAACTTACTAGAAACACACTCTGCTTTAGAGAAAAGAGCACTCTTCTACTCTACTGTGTTTCCTATAGGGCCAGAACAGTGAGCTTGCTCAGAACAAAAGAACTGTGCTTCCTACACACACTGGCAATATCTAGTTCAACTCTGCTTAGGAAACTGACAAGAACAGTAGCTCCTCTTCAGTCCGATACACTGTACTTGCTGGGAACAGACGCGAGTGCTTTTTGCACTGTGTATGTCAATGAGAGCGCAATAGTGACTTTCCTTACCAGAAAACAACTCTTGCTCGTAAGACCAGAAACTGCATGAGATTCAACTCCATTTAGGACTGGGAAACAAATGCTAGCTCGCCTTACATGAAACACACTCTGCTTTTGAGAAAAGAGCACTCTTCTACTCTACTGTGTTACGTATGGTGTCCGAGCAGTGAGCTTGCTCAGGACAAAAGAACTGTGCTTCCTACACACACGGGCCATATCTAGTTCAACTCTGCTTAGTAAACTGACAAGAACAATAGCTCCTCTTCCTTCCAATACACTGTACTTGCAGGGAACAGACGCGAGTGCTATTTGCACTGTGTATGGCAATTGGAGCACAATACTGACTTGTCTTACCAGAAAACAACTCTTGCTCGTAGGACAAAAAACTGCATGTGACTCAACTCCATTTAGGACTAGGAAACAAACGCTAGCTCGACTTCCAAGAAACACACTCTGCTTTTGAGAAAAGAGCACTCTTCTACTCTACTGTGTTTCCTATAGAGCCAGAAGAGTGAACTTGCTCAGAACATTAGAACTGTGCTTCCTACACACACGGCCATATCTAGTTCAGTTCTGCTTAGGAACCTGACAAGAACAGTAGATCCTCTTCTGTACAATACACTGTACTTGCTGGGAACAGACGCCAGTGCTATTTGTCCTGTGTATGGCAATGGCAGCGCAATAGTGACTCTTCTTACCATAAAACAACCCTTGCTCGTAGGATTTGAAACTGCATGTGATTCAACTCCATTTAGGACTGGGAAAGAAACGCTAGCTCGACTTACAAGAAACACACTCTGCTTTAGGGAAAAGAGCACTCTTCTACTCTATTGTGTTTCTATAGGGCCAGAACAGTGAGCTTGCTCAGAACAAAAGAACTGTGCTTCCTACACACGGACCATAACTAGTTCAACTCTGCTTAGGAAACTGACAAGAACAGTAGCTCCTCTTCAGTCCGATACACTGTACTTGCTGGGAACAGACGCCAGTGCTATTTGCACTGTGTATGGCAATGGGAGTGCAATAGTGACTTTCCTTACCAGAAAACAACTCTTGCTCGTAGGACCAGAAACTGCATGTGATTCAACTCCAATTAGGATTGGGAAATAAATGCTAGCTCGCCTTACTAGAAACACACTCTGCTTTTGAGAAAAGAGCACTCTTCTACTCTACTGTGTTTCCTATGGGTTCCGAACAGTGAGCTTGCTCATAAAAAAAGAACTGTGCTTCCTACACACACGGGCCATATCTAGTTCAACTCTGCTTAGTAATCTGACAAGAACAATAGCTCCTCTTCCTTCCAATACACTGTACTTGCAGGGAACAGACGCGAGTGCTATTTGCACTGTGTATGGCAATTGGAGCACAATAGTGACTTGTCTTACCAGAAAACAACTCTTGCTCGTAGGACAAAAAACTGCATGTGACTCAACTCCATTTAGGACTAGGAAACAATCGCTAGCTCGACTTCCAAGAAACACACTCTGCTTTTGAGAAAAGAGCACTCTTCTACTCTACTGTGTTTCCTAGGGGTCCGAACATTGAGCTTGCTCAGAACAAAAGAACTGTGCTTCCTACACACACGGCCATATCTAGTTCAATTCTGCTTTGGAACCTGACAAGAACAGTAGATCCTCTTCTGTACAATACACTGTACTTGCTGGGAACAGACGCCAGTGCTATTTGTCCTGTGTATGGCAATGGCAGCGCAATAGTGACTCTTCTTACCAGAAAACAACTCTTGCTAGTAGGACCAGAAACTGCATGTGATTCAACTCCATTTAGGACTGGGAAACAAAAGCTAGCTCAACTTACTAGAAACACACTCTGCTTTAGAGAAAAGAGCACTCTTCTACTCTACTGTGTTTCCTATAGGGCCAGAACAGTGAGCTTGCTCAGAACCAAAGAACTGTGCTTCCTACACACGGGCCATATCTATTTCAATTCTGCTTAGGAAACTGACAAGAACAGTAGCTCCTCTTCAGTCCGATACACTGTACTGGCTGGGAACAGACGCGAGTGCTTTTTGCACTGTGTATGTCAATGGGAGCGCAATAGTGACTTTCCTTACCAGAAAACAACTCTTGCTCGTAAGACCAGAAACTGCATGAGATTCAACTCCATTTAGGACTGGGAAACAAATGCTAGCTCGCCTTACATGAAACACACTCTGCTTTTGAGAAAAGAGCACTCTTCTACTCTACTGTGTTTCCTATGGGGTCCGAACATTGAGCTTGCTCAGAACAAAAGAACTGTGCTTCCTACACACACGGGCCATATCTAGTTCAACTCTGCTTAGTAAACTGACAAGAACAATAGCTCCTCTTCCTTCAGATACACTGTACTTGCAGGGAACAGACGCGAGTGCTATTTGCACTGTGTATGGCAATTGGAGCACAATAGTGACTTGTCTTACCAGAAAACAACTCTTGCTCGTAGGACAAAAAACTGCATGTGACTCAACTCCATTTCGGACTAGGAAACAAACGCTAGCTCGACTTCCAAGAAACACACTCTGCTTTTGAGAAAAGAGCACTCTTCTACTCTACTTTGTTTCCTATAGAGCCAGAAGAGTGAACTTGCTCAGAACATTAGAACTGTGCTTCCTACACACACGGCCATATCTAGATCAGTTCTGCTTAGGAACCTGACAAGAACAGTAGATCCTCTTCTGTACAATACACTGTACTTGCTGGGAACAGAAGCCAGTGCTATTTGTCCTGTGTATGGCAATGGCAGCGCAATAGTGACTCTTCTTACCATAAAACAACCCTTGCTCGTAGGATTAGAAACTGCATGTGATTCAACTCCACTTAGGACTGGGAAACAAACGCTAGCTCGACTTACAAGAAACACACTCTGCTTTAGGGAAAAGAGCACTCTTCTACTCTATTGTGTTTCTATAGGGCCAGAACAGTGAGCTTGCTCAGAACAAAAGAACTGTGCTTCCTACACACGGACCATAACTAGTTCAACTCTGCTTAGGAAACTGACAAGAACAGTAGCTCCTCTTCAGTCCGATACACTGTACTTGCTGGGAACAGACGCCAGTGCTATTTGCACTGTGTATGGCAATGGGAGTGCAATAGTGACTTTCCTTACCAGAAAACAACTCTTGCTTGTAGGACCAGAAACTGCATGTGATTCAACTCCATTTAGGACTGGGAAATAAATGCTAGCTCGCCTTACTAGAAACACACTCTGCTTTTGAGAAAAGAGCACTCTTCTACTCTACTGTGTTTCCTATGGGGTCTGAACAGTGAGCTTGCTCAGAACAAAAGTACTGTGCTTTCTACACACACGGGCCATATCTAGTTCACCTCTGCTTAGGAAACAGACAAGAACAGTAGCTCCTCTTCAGTCCGATACACTGTACTTGCGGGGAACAGACGCGAGTGCTATTTGCACTGTGTATGGCATTGGAGCACAATACTGACTTGTCTTACCAGAAAACAACTATTGCTCGTAGGACAAAAAACTGCATGTGACTCGACTCCATTTAGGACTAGGAAACAAACGCTAGCTCAACTTCCAAGAAATACAGTCTGCTTTTGAGAAAAGAGCACTCTTCTACTCTACTGTGTTTCCTATAGAGCCAGAAGAGTGAACTTGCTCAGAACATTAGAACTGTGCTTCCTACACACAGGGCAATATCTAGTTCAATTCTGCTTAGGAACCTGACAAGAACATTAGATCCTCTTCTGTACAATACACTGTACTTGCTGGGAACAGACACCAGTGCTATTTGTCCTGTGTATGGCATGGCAGCGCAATAGTGACTCTTCTTACCATAAAACAACTCTTGCTCGTAGGACTAGAAAATGCATGTGATTCAACTCCATTTAGGACTGGGAAACAAACGCTAGCTTGCCTTACAAGAAACACACTCTACTATAGGGAAAAGAGCACTCTTCAACACTATTGTGTTTCCTATAGGGCCAGAACAGTGAGCTTGCTCAGAACAAAAGAACTGTGCTTCCTGCACAAGGGCCATATCTAGTTCAACTCTGCTTAGGAAACTGACAAGAACAGTAGCTCCTCTTCAGTCCGATACAGTGTACTTGCTGGGAACAGACGCGAGTGCTATTTGCACTGTGTATGTCAATGGGAGCGCAATAGTGACTTTCCTTACCAGAAAACAACTCTTGCTCGTAAGACCAGGAACTGCATGAGATTCAACTCCATTTAGGACTGGGAAACAAATGCTAGCTCGCCTTACATGAAACACACTCTGCTTTTGAGAAAAGAGCACTCTTCTACTCTACTGTGTTTCCTATGGGGTCCGAGCAGTGAGCTTGCTCAGAACAAAAGAACTGTGCTTCCTACACACATGGGCCATATCTAGTTCAACTCTGCTTAGTAATCTGACAAGAACAATAGCTCCTCTTCCTTCCAATACACTGTACTTGCAGGGAACAGACGCGAGTGCTATTTGCACTGTGTATGGCAATTGGAGCACAATAGTGACTTGTCTTACCAGAAAACAACTCTTGCTCGTAGGACAAAAAACTGCATGTGACTCAACTCCATTTAGGACTAGGAAACAATCGCTAGCTCGACTTCCAAGAAACACACTCTGCTTTTGAGAAAAGAGCACTCTTCTACTCTACTGTGTTTCCTATGGGGTCCGAACATTGAGCTTGCTCAGAACAAAAGAACTGTGCTTCCTACACACACGGCCATATCTAGTTCAAGTCTGCTTAGGAACCTGACAAGAAGAGTAGATCCTCTTCAGTCCAATACACTGTACTTGCTGGGAAGAGATGCCAATGCTATTTGTCCTGTGTATTGCAATGGCAGCGCAATAGTGACTCTTCTTACCAGAAAACAACTCTTGCTTGTAGGACCAGAAACTGCATGTGATTCAACTCCATTTAGGACTGGCAAACAAAAGCTAGCTCACCTTACAAGAAACACACTCTGCTTTAGAGAAAAGAGCACACTTCTACTCTACTGTGTTTCCTAAAGGGCCAGAACAGTGAGCTTGCTCAGAACCAAAGAACTGTGCTTCCTACACACGGGCCATATCTAGTTCAACTCTGCTTAGAAAACTGAGAAGAACAGTAGCTCCTCTTCAGTCCAATACACTGTACTTGCAGGGAACAGACGCGAGTGCTATTTGCACTGTGTATGGCATTGAAGCACAATAGTGAATTCTCTTACCAGAAAACAACTCTTGCTTGTAGGACAAAAAACTGCATGTGACTCAACTCCATTTAACTGGGAAACAAACGCTAGCTCGACTTCAAAGGAACACACTCTGCTTTTGAGAAAAGAGCACTCTTCTACTCTACTGTGTTTCCTATGTGTTCCGAACAGTGAGCTTGCTCAGAACAAAAAAACTGTGCTTCCTACTCACACGGCCATATCTAGTTCAACTCTGCTTAGGAACCTGAAAAGAACAGTAGATCCTCTTCAGTTCAATACACTGTACTTGCTGGGAACAGACACCAGTGCTATTTGTCCTGTGTATGGCAATGGCAGCGCAATAGTGACTCTTCTTACCAGAAAACAACTCTTGCTAGTAGGAACAGAAACTGTATGTGATTCAACTCCATTTAGGACTGGGAAATAAAAGCTAGCTCAACTTACTAGAAACACACTCTGCTTTAGAGAAAAGAGCACTCTTCTACTCTATTGTGTTTCCTATAGGGCCAGAACAGTGAGCTTCCTCAAAACAAAAGAACAGTGCTTCCTACAAACGGGCCATATCTAGTTCAACTCTGCTTAGGAAACTGACAAGAACAGTAGCTCCTCTTCAGTCTGATACACTGTACTTGCTGGGAACAGACGCAAGTGCTATTTGCACTGTGTATGTCAATGGGAGCGCAATAGTGACTTTCCTTACCAAAAAACAACTCTTGCTCGTAAGACCAGAAACTGCATGAGATTCAACTCCATTTAGGACTGGGAAACAAATGCTAGCTCGCCTTACATGAAACACACTCTGCTTTTGAGAAAAGAGCACTCTTCTACTCTACTGTGTTTCCTATGGGTTCTGAACAGTTAGCTTGCTCAGAACAAAAGAACTGTGCTTCCTACACACACGCGCCATATCTAGTTCAACTCTGCTTAGTAATCTGACAAGAACAATAGCTCCTCTTCCTTCCAATACACTGTACTTGCAGGGAACAGACGCGAGTGCTATTTGCACTGTGTATGGCAATTGGAGCACAATAGTGACTTGTCTTACCAGAAAACAACTCTTGCTTGTAGGACAAAAAACTGCATGTGACTCAACTCCATTTAGGACTAGGAAACAATCGCTAGCTCGACTTCCAAGAAACACACTCTGCTTTTGAGAAAAGAGCACTCTTCTACTCTACTGTGTTTCCTATGGGGTCCGAACAATGAGCTTGCTCAGAACAAAAGAACTGTGCTTCCTACACACACGGCCATATCTAGTTCAATTCTGCTTAGGAACCTGACAAGAACAGTAGATCCTCTTCAGTCCAATACACTGTACTTGCTGGGAACAGACGCCAGTGCTATCTGTCCTGTGTATGGCAATGGCAGCGCAATAGTGACTCTTCTTACCAGAAAACAACTCTTGCTAGTAGGACCAGAAACTGCATGTGATTCAACTCCATTTAGGACTGGGAAACAAAAGCTAGCTCAACTTACTAGAAACACACTCTGCTTTAGAGAAAAGAGCACTCTTCTACTCTACTGTGTTTCCTATAGGGCCAGAACAGTGAGCTTGCTCAGAACAAAAGAACTGTGCTTCCTACACACGGGCCATATCTAGTTCAACTCTGCTTAGGAAACTGACAAGAACAGTAGCTCCTCTTCAGTCCGATACACTGTACTGGCTGGGAACAGACGCGAGTGCTTTTTGCACTGTGTATGTCAATGGGAGCGCAATAGTGACTTTCCTTACCAGAAAACAACTCTTCTCGTAAGACCAGAAACTGCATGAGATTCAACTCCATTTAGGACTGGGAAACAAATGCTAGCTCGCCTTACATGAAACACACTCTGCTTTTGAGAAAAGAGCACTCTTCTACTCTACTGTGTTTCCTATGGTGTCCGAGCAGTGAGCTTGCTCAGAACAAAAGAACTGTGCTTCCTACACACACGGGCCATATCTAGTTCAACTCTGCTTAGTAAACTGACAAGAACAATAGCTCCTCTTCCTTCCAATACACTGTACTTGCAGGGAACAGACGCGAGTGCTATTTGCACTGTGTATGGCAATTGGAGCACAATAGTGACTTGTCTTACCAGAAAACATCTCTTGCTCGTAGGACAAAAAACTGCATGTGACTCAACTCCATTTCGGACTAGGAAACAAACGCTAGCTCGACTTCCAAGAAACACACTCTGCTTTTGAGAAAAGAGCACTCTTCTACTCTACTGTGTTTCCTATAGAGCCAGAAGAGTGAACTTGCTCAGAACATTAGAACTGTGCTTCCTACACACACGGCCATATCTAGTTCAGTTCTGCTTAGGAACCTGACAAGAACAGTAGATCCTCTTCTGTACAATACACTGTACTTGCTGGGAACAGACGCCAGTGCTATTTGTCCTGTGTATGGCAATGGCAGCGCAATAGTGACTCTTCTTACCATAAAACAACCCTTGCTCGTAGGATTTGAAACTGCATTTGATTCAACTCCATTTAGGACTGGGAAAGAAACGCTAGCTCGACCTACAAGAAACACACTCTGCTTTAGGGAAAAGAGCACTCTTCTACTCTATTGTGTTTCTATAGGGCCAGAACAGTGAGCTTGCTCAGAACAAAAGAACTGTGCTTCCTACACACGGACCTTAACTAGTTCAACTCTGCTTAGGAAACTGACAAGAACAGTAGCTCCTCTTCAGTCCGATACACTGTACTTGCAGGGAACAGACGCGAGTGCTATTTGCACTGTGTATGGCAATTGGAGCACAATAGTGACTTGTCTTACCAGAAAACAACTCTTGCTCATAGGACAAAAAACTGCATGTGACTCAACTCCATTTAGGACTAGGAAACAATCGCTAGCTCGACTTCCAAGAAACACACTCTGCTTTTGAGAAAAGAGCACTCTTCTACTCTACTGTGTTTCCTATGGGGTCCGAACATTGAGCTTGCTCAGAACAAAAGAACTGTGCTTCCTACACACACGGCCATATCTAGTTCAAGTCTGCTTAGGAACCTGAAAAGAACAGTAGATCCTCTTCAGTCCAATACACTGTACTTGCTGGGAAGAGATGCCAATGCTATTTGTCCTGTGTATGGCAATGGCAGCGCAATAGTGACTCTTCTTACCAGAAAACAACTCTTGCTTGTAGGACCAGAAACTGCATGTGATTCAACTCCATTTAGGACTGGCAAACAAAAGCTAGCTCACCTTACAAGAAACACACTCTGCTTTAGAGAAAAGAGCACACTTCTACTCTACTGTGTTTCCTAAAGGGCCAGAACAGTGAGCTTGCTCAGAACCAAAGAACTGTGCTTCCTACACACGGGCCATATCTAGTTCAACTCGGCTTAGGAAACTGAGAAGAACAGTAGCTCCTCTTCAGTCCAATACACTGTACTTGCAGGGAACAGACGCGAGTGCTATTTGCACTGTGTATGGCATTGAAGCACAATAGTGAATTCTCTTACCAGAAAACAACTCTTGCTTGTAGGACAAAAAACTGCATGTGACTCAACTCCATTTAACTGGGAAACAAACGCTAGCTCGACTTCCAAGGAACACACTCTGCTTTTGAGAAAAGAGCACTCTTCTACTCTACTGTGTTTCCTATGTGTTCCGAACAGTGAGCTTGCTCAGAACAAAAAAACTGTGCTTCCTACTCACACGGCCATATCTAGTTCAACTCTGCTTAGGAACCTGAAAAGAACAGTAGATCCTCTTCAGTTCAATACACTGTACTTGCTGGGAACAGACGCCAGTGCTATTAGTCCTGTGTATGGCAATGGCAGCGCAATAGTGACTCTTCTTACCAGAAAACAACTCTTGCTAGTAGGAACAGAAACTGTATGTGATTCAACTCCATTTAGGACTGGGAAATAAAAGCTAGCTCAACTTACTAGAAACACACTCTGCTTTAGAGAAAAGAGCACTCTTCTACTCTATTGTGTTTCCTATAGGGCCAGAACAGTGAGCTTCTTCAAAACAAAAGAACAGTGCTTCCTACAAACGGGCCATATCTAGTTCAACTCTGCTTAGGAAACTGACAAGAACAGTAGCTCCTCTTCAGTCTCATACACTGTACTTGCTGGGAACAGACGCAAGTGCTATTTGCACTGTGTATGTCAATGGGAGCGCAATAGTGACTTTCCTTACCAAAAAACAACTCTTGCTCGTAAGACCAGAAACTGCATGAGATTCAACTCCATTTAGGACTGGGAAACAAATGCTAGCTCGCCTTACATGAAACACACTCTGCTTTTGAGAAAAGAGCACTCTTCTACTCTACTGTGTTTCCTATGGGGTCTGAACAGTGAGCTTGCTCAGAACAAAAGAACTGTGCTTCCTACACACACGGGCCATATCTAGTTCAACTCTGCTTAGTAATCTGACAAGAACAATAGCTCCTCTTCCTTCCAATACACTGTACTTGCAGGGAACAGACGCGAGTGCTATTTGCACTGTGTATGGCAATTGGAGCACAATAGTGACTTGTCTTACCAGAAAACAACTCTTGCTTGTAGGACAAAAAACTGCATGTGACTCAACTCCATTTAGGACTAGGAAACAATCGCTAGCTCGACTTCCAAGAAACACACTCTGCTTTTGAGAAAAGAGCACTCTTCTACTCTACTGTGTTTCCTATGGGGTCCGAACAATGAGCTTGCTCAGAACAAAAGAACTGTGCTTCCTACACACACGGCCATATCTAGTTCAATTCTGCTTAGGAACCTGACAAGAACAGTAGATCCTCTTCAGTCCAATACACTGTACTTGCTGGGAACAGACGCCAGTGCTATTTGTCCTGTGTATGGCAATGGCAGCGCAATAGTGACTCTTCTTACCAGAAAACAACTCTTGCTAGTAGGACCAGAAACTGCATGTGATTCAACTCCATTTAGGACTGGGAAACAAAAGCTAGCTCAACTTACTAGAAACACACTCTGCTTTAGAGAAAAGAGCACTCTTCTACTCTACTGTGTTTCCTATAGGGCCAGAACAGTGAGCTTGCTCAGAACAAAAGAACTGTGCTTCCTACACACGGGCCATATCTAGTTCAACTCTGCTTAGGAAACTGACAAGAACAGTAGCTCCTCTTCAGTCCGATACACTGTACTGGCTGGGAACAGACGCGAGTGCTTTTTGCACTGTGTATGTCAATGGGAGCGCAATAGTGACTTTCCTTACCAGAAAACAACTCTTGCTCGTAAGACCAGAAACTGCATGAGATTCAACTCCATTTAGGACTGGGAAACAAATGCTAGCTCGCCTTACATGAAACACACTCTGCTTTTGAGAAAAGAGCACTCTTCTACTCTACTGTGTTTCCTATGGTGTCCGAGCAGTGAGCTTGCTCAGAACAAAAGAACTGTGCTTCCTACACACACGGGCCATATCTAGTTCAACTCTGCTTAGTAAACTGACAAGAACAATAGCTCCTCTTCCTTCCAATACACTGTACTTGCAGGGAACTGACGCGAGTGCTATTTGCACTGTGTATGGCAATTGGAGCACAATACTGACTTGTCTTACCAGAAAACAACTCTTGCTCGTAGGACAAAAAACTGCATGTGACTCAACTCCATTTAGGACTAGGAAACAAACGCTAGCTCGACTTCCAAGAAACACACTCTGCTTTTGAGAAAAGAGCACTCTTCTACTCTACTGTGTTTCCTATAGAGCCAGAAGAGTGAACTTGCTCAGAACATTAGAACTGTGCTTCCTACACACACGGCCATATCTAGTTCAGTTCTGCTTAGGAACCTGACAAGAACAGTAGATCCTCTTCTGTACAATACACTGTACTTGCTGGGAACAGACGCCAGTGCTATTTTTCCTGTGTATGGCAATGGCAGCGCAATAGTGACTCTTCTTACCATAAAACAACCCTTGCTCGTAGGATTTGAAACTGCATGTGATTCAACTCCATTTAGGACTGGGAAAGAAACGCTAGCTCGACTTACAAGAAACACACTCTGCTTTAGGGAAAAGAGCACTCTTCTACTCTATTGTGTTTCTATAGGGCCAGAACAGTGAGCTTGCTCAGAACAAAAGAACTGTGCTTCCTACACACGGACCATAACTAGTTCAACTCTGCTTAGGAAACTGACAAGAGAAGTAGCTCCTCTTCAGTCCGATACACTGTACTTGCTGGGAACAGACGCCAGTGCTATTTGCACTGTGTATGGCAATGGGAGTGCAATAGTGACTTTCCTTACCAGAAAACAACTCTTGCTTGTAGGACCAGAAACTGCATGTGATTCAACTCCATTTAGGACTGGGAAATAAATGCTAGCTCGCCTTACTAGAAACACACTCTGCTTTTGAGAAAAGAGCACTCTTCTACTCTACTGTGTTTCCTATGGGGTCCGAACAGTGAGCTTGCTCAGAACAAAAGAACTGTGCTTTCTACACACACGGGCCATATCTAGTTCACCTCTGCTTAGGAAACAGACAAGAACAGTAGCTCCTCTTCAGTCCGATACACTGTACTTGCGGGGAACAGACGCGAGTGCTATTTGCACTGTGTATGGCACTGGAGCACAATACTGACTTGTCCTACCAGAAAACAACTATTGCTCGTAGGACAAAAAACTGCATGTGACTCGACTCCATTTAGGACTAGGAAACAAACGCTAACTCAACTTCCAAGAAATACAGTCTGCTTTTGAGAAAAGAGCACTCTTCTACTCTACTGTGTTTCCTATAGAGGCAGAAGAGTGAACTTGCTCAGAACATTAGAACTGTGCTTCCTACAAACACGGACATATCTAGTTCAATTCTGCTTAGGAACCTGACAAGAACAGTAGATCCTCTTCTGTACAATACACTGTACTTGCTGGGAATAGACACCAGTGCTATTTGTCCTGTGTATGGCAATGGCAGCGCAATAGTGACTCTTCTTACCATAAAACAACTCTTGCTCGTAGGACTAGAAAATGCATGTGATTCAACTCCATTTAGGACTGGGAAATAAACGCTAGCTTGCCTTACAAGAAACACACTCTACTATAGGGAAAAGAGCACTCTTCTACTCTATTGTGTTTCCTATAGGGCCAGAACAGTGAGCTTGCTCAGAACAAAAGAACTGTGCTTCCTGCACAAGGGCCATATCTAGTTCAACTCTGCTTAGGAAACTGACAAGAACAGTAGCTCCTCTTCAGTCCGATACAGTGTACTTGCTGGGAACAGACGCGAGTGCTATTTGCACTGTGTATGTCAATGGGAGCGCAATAGTGACTTTCCTTACCAGAAAACAACTCTTGCTCGTAAGACCAGAAACTGCATGAGATTCAACTCCATTTAGGACTGGGAAACAAATGCTAGCTCGCCTTACATGAAACACACTCTGCTTTTGAGAAAAGAGCACTCTTCTACTCTACTGTGTTTCCTATGGGGTCCGAGCAGTGAGCTTGCTCAGAACAAAAGAACTGTGCTTCCTACACACACGGGCCATATCTAGTTCAACTCTGCTTAGTAATCTGACAAGAACAATAGCTCCTCTTCCTTCCAATACACTGTACTTGCAGGGAACAGACGCGAGTGCTATTTGCACTGTGTATGGCAATTGGAGCACAATAGTGACTTGTCTTACCAGAAAACAACTCTTGCTCGTAGGACAAAAAACTGCATGTGACTCAACTCCATTTAGGACTAGGAAACAATCGCTAGCTCGACTTCCAAGAAACACACTCTGCTTTTGAGAAAAGAGCACTCTTCTACTCTACTGTGTTTCCTATGGGGTCCGAACATTGAGCTTGCTCAGAACAAAAGAACTGTGCTTCCTACACACACGGCCATATCTAGTTCAAGTCTGCTTAGGAACCTGACAAGAAGAGTAGATCCTCTTCAGTCCAATACACTGTACTTGCTGGGAAGAGACGCCAATGCTATTTGTCCTGTGTATGGCAATGGCAGCGCAATAGTGACTCTTCTTACCAGAAATCAACTCTTGCTTGTAGGACCAGAAACTGCATGTGATTCAACTCAATTTAGGACTGGCAAACAAAAGCTAGCTCACCTTACAAGAAACACACTCTGCTTTAGAGAAAAGAGCACACTTCTACTCTACTGTGTTTCCTAAAGGGCCAGAACAGTGAGCTTGCTCAGAACCAAAGAAGTGTGCTTCCTACACACGGGCCATATCTAGTTCAACTCTGCTTAGGAAACTGAGAAGAACAGTAGCTCCTCTTCAGTCCAATACACTGTACTTGCAGGGAACAGACGCGAGTGCTATTTGCACTGTGTATGGCATTGAAGCACAATAGTGACTTCTCTTACCAGAAAACAACTCCTGCTTGTAGGACAAAAAACTGCATGTGACTCAACTCCATTTAACTGGGAAACAAACGCTAGCTCGACTTCCAAGGAACACACTCTGCTTTTGAGAAAAGAGCACTCTTCTACTCTACTGTGTTTCCTATGTGTTCTGAACAGTGAGCTTGCTCAGAACAAAAAAACTGTGCTTCCTACTAACACGGCCATATCTAGTTCAACTCTGCTTAGGAACCTGAAAAGAACAGTAGATCCTCTTCAGTTCAATACACTGTACTTGCTGGGAACAGACGCCAGTGCTATTTGTCCTGTGAATGGCAATGGCAGCGCAATAGTGACTCTTCTTACCAGAAAACAACTCTTGCTAGTAGGAACAGAAACTGTATGTGATTCAACTCCATTTAGGACTGGGAAATAAAAGCTAGCTCAACTTACTAGAAACACACTCTGCTTTAGAGAAAAGAGCACTCTTCTACTCTATTGTGTTTCCTATAGGGCCAGAACAGTGAGCTTCCTCAAAACAAAAGAACAGTGCTTCCTACAAACGGGCCATATCTAGTTCAACTCTGCTTAGGAAACTGACAAGAACAGTAGCTCCTCTTCAGTCCGATACACTGTACTTGCTGGGAACAGACGCCAGTGCTATTTGCACTGTGTATGTCAATGGGAGCACAATAGTGACTTTCCTTAATAAAAAACAACTCTTGCTCGTAAGACCAGAAACTGCATGAGATTCAACTCCATTTAGGACTGGGAAACAAATGCTAGCTCGCCTTACATGAAACACACTCTGCTTTTGAGAAAAGAGCACTCTTCTACTCTACTGTGTTTCCTATGGGGTCCGAGCAGTGAGCTTGCTCAGAACAAAAGAACTGTGCTTCCTACACACACGGGCCATATCTAGTTCAACTCTGCTTAGTAAACTGACAAGAACAATAGCTCCTCTTCCTTCCAATACACTGTACTTGCAGGGAACAGACCCGAGTGCTATTTTCACTGTGTATGGCAATTGGAGCACAATAGTGACTTGTCTTACCAGAAAACAACTCTTGCTCGTAGGACAAAAAACTGCATGTGACTCAACTCCATTTCGGACTAGGAAACAAACGCTAGCTCGACTTCCAAGAAACACACTCTGCTTTTGAGAAAAGAGCACTCTTCTACTCTACTGTGTTTTCTATAGAGCCAGAAGAGTGAACTTGCTCAGAACATTAGAACTGTGCTTCCTACACACACGGCCATATCTAGTTCAGTTCTGCTTAGGAAGCTGACAAGAACAGTAGATCCTCTTCTGTACAATACACTGTACTTGCTGGGAACAGACGCCAGTGCTATTTGTCCTGTGTATGGCAATGGCAGCGCAATAGTGACTCTTGTTACCATAAAACAACCCTTGCTCGTAGGATTTGAAACTGCATGTGATTCAACTCCATTTAGGACTGTGAAACAAACGCTAGCTCGACTTACAAGAAACACACTCTGCTTTAGGGAAAAGAGCACTCTTCTACTCTATTGTGTTTCTATAGGGCCAGAACAGTGAGCTTGCTCAGAACAAAAGAACTGTGCTTCCTACACACGGACCATAACTAGTTCAACTCTGCTTAGGAAAATGACAAGAACAGTAGCTCCTCTTCAGTCCGATACACTGTACTTGCTGGGAACAGACGCGAGTGCTATTTGCACTGTGTATGGCAATGGGAGTGCAATAGTGACTTTCCTTACCAGAAAACAACTCTTGCTCGTAGGACCAGAAACTGCATGTGATTCAACTCCATTTAGGACTGGGAAATAAATGCTAGCTCGCCTTACTAGAAACACACTCTGCTTTTGAGAAAAGAGCACTCGTCTACTCTACTGTGTTTCCTATGGGGTCCGAACAGTGAGCTTGCTCAGAACAAAAGAACTGTGCTTTCTACACACACGGGCCATATCTAGTTCACCTCTGCTTAGGAAACAGACAAGAACAGTAGCTCCTCTTCAGTCCGATACACTGTACTTGCGGGGAACAGACGCGAGTGCTATTTGCACAGTGTATGGCACTGGAGCACAATACTGACTTGTCTTACCAGAAAACAACTATTGCTCGTAGGACAAAAAATTGCATGTGACTCGACTCCATTTAGGACTAGGAAACAAACGCTAGCTCAACTTCCAAGAAATACAGTCTGCTTTTGAGAAAAGAGCACTCTTCTACTCTACTGTGTTTCCTATAGAGCCAGAAGAGTGAACTTGCTCAGAACATTAGAACTGTGCTTCCTACAAACACGGCCATATCTAGTTCAATTCTGCTTAGGAACCTGACAAGAACAGTAGATCCTCTTCTGTACAATACACTGTACTTGCTGGGAACAGACACCAGTGCTATTTGTCCTGTGTATGGCAATGGCAGCGCAATAGTGACTCTTCTTACCATAAAACAACTCTTGCTCGTAGGACTAGAAAATGCAAGTGATTCAACTCCATTTAGGACTGGGACACAAACGCTAGCTTGCCTTACAAGAAACACACTCTACTATAGGGAAAAGAGCACTCTTCTACTCTATTGTGTTTCCTATAGGGCCAGAACAGTGAGCTTGCTCAGAACAAAAGAACTGTGCTTCCTACACAAGGGCCATATCTAGTTCAACTCTGCTTAGGAAACTGACAAGAACAGTAGCTCCTCTTCAGTCCGATACACTGTACTTGCTGGGAACAGACGCGAGTGCTATTTGCACTGTGTATGTCAATGGGAGCGCAATAGTGACTTTCCTTACCAGAAAACAACTCTTGCTCGTAAGACCAGAAACTGCATGAGATTCAACTCCATTTAGGACTGGGAAACAAATGCTAGCTCGCCTTGCATGAAACACACTCTGCTTTTGAGAAAAGAGCACTCTTCTACTCTACTGTGTTTCCTATGGGGTCCGAGCAGTGAGCTTGCTCAGAACAAAAGAACTGTGCTTCCTACACACACGGACCATATCTAGTTCAACTCTGCTTAGTAATCTGACAAGAACAATAGCTCCTCTTCCTTCCAATACACTGTACTTGCAGGGAACAGACGCGAGTGCTATTTGCACTGTGTATGGCAATTGGAGCACAATAGTGACTTGTCTTACCAGAAAACAACTCTTGCTCGTAGGACAAAAAACTGCATGTGACTCAACTCCATTTAGGACTAGGAAACAATTGCTAGCTCGACTTCCAAGAAACACACTCTGCTTTTGAGAAAAGAGCACTCTTCTACTCTACTGTGTTTCCTATGGGGTCCGAACATTGAGCTTGCTCAGAACAAAAGAACTGTGCTTCCTACACACACGGCCATATCTAGTTCAAGTCTGCTTAGGATCCTGACAAGAAGAGTAGATCCTCTTCAGTCCAATACACTGTACTTGCTGGGAAGAGATGCCAATGCTATTTGTCCTGTGTATGGCAATGGCAACGCAATAGTGACTCTTCTTACCAGAAAACAACTCTTGCTTGTAGGACCAGAAACTGCATGTGATTCAACTCCATTTAGGACTGGCAAACAAAAGCTAGCTCACCTTACAAGAAACACACTCTGCTTTAGAGAAAAGAGCACACTTCTACTCTACTGTGTTTCCTAAAGGGCCAGAACAGTGAGCTTGCTCAGAACCAAAGAACTGTGCTTCCTACACACGGGCCATATCTAGTTCAACTCTGCTTAGGAAACTGAGAAGAACAGTAGCTCCTCTTCAGTCCAATACACTGTACTTGCAGGGAACAGATGCGAGTGCTATTTGCACTGTGTATGGCATTGAAGCACAATAGTGAATTCTCTTACCAGAAAACAACTCTTGCTTGTAGGACAAAAAACTGCATGTGACTCAACTCCATTTAACTGGGAAACAAACGCTAGCTCGACTTCCAAGGAACACACTCTGCTTTTGAGAAAAGAGCACTCTTCTACTCTACTGTGTTTCCTATGTGTTCCGAACAGTGAGCTTGCTCAGAACAAAAAAACTGTGCTTCCTACTCACACGGCCATATCTAGTTCAACTCTGCTTAGGAACCTGAAAAGAACAGTAGATCCTCTTCAGTTCAATACACTGTACTTGCTGGGAACAGACGCCAGTGCTATTTGTCCTGTGTATGGCAATGGCAGCGCAATAGTGACTCTTCTTACCAGAAAACAACTCTTGCTAGTAGGAACAGAAACTGTATGTGATTCAACTCCATTTAGGACTGGGAAATAAAAGCTAGCTCAACTTACTAGAAACACACTCTGCTTTAGAGAAAAGAGCACTCTTCTACTCTATTGTGTTTCCTATAGGGCCAGAACAGTGAGCTTCCTCAGAACAAAAGAACAGTGCTTCCTACAAACGGGCCATATCTAGTTCAACTCTGCTTAGGAAACTGACAAGAACAGTAGCTCCTCTTCAGTCTGATACACTGTACTTGCTGGGAACAGACGCAAGTGCTATTTGCACTGTGTATGTCAATGGGAGCGCAATAGTGACTTTCCTTACCAAAAAACAACTCTTGCTCGTAAGACCAGAAACTGCATGAGATTAAACTCCATTTAGGACTGGGAAACAAATGCTAGCTCGCCTTACATGAAACACACTCTGCTTTTGAGAAAAGAGCACTCTTCTACTCTACTGTGTTTCCTATGGGGTCCGAACAGTGAGCTTGCTCAGAACAAAAGAACTGTGCTTCCTACACACACGGGCCATATCTAGTTCAACTCTGCTTAGAAAACTGACAAGAACAATAGCTCCTCTTCCTTCCAATACACTGTACTTGCAGGGAACAGACGCGAGTGCTATTTGCACTGTGTATGGCAATTGGAGCACAATAGTGACTTGTCTTACCAGAAAACAACTCTTGCTCGTAGGACAAAAAACTGCATGTGTCTCAACTCCATTTAGGACTAGGAAACAAACGCTAGCTCGATTTCCAAGAAACACACTCTGCTTTTGAGAAAAGAGCACTCTTCTACTCTACTGTGTTTCCTATAGAGCCAGAAGAGTGAACTTGCTCAGAACATTAGAACTGTGCTTCCTACACACAGGGCAATATCTAGTTTAATTCTGCTTAGCAACCTGACAAGAACATTAGATCCTCTTCTGTACAATACACTGTACTTGCTGGGAACAGACGCCAGTGCTGTTTGTCCTGTGTATGGCAATGGCAGCGCAATAGTGATTCTTCTTAACATAAAACAACCCTTGCTCGTAGGATTAGAAACTGCATGTGATTCAACTCCATTTAGGACTGGGAAACAAACGCTAGCTTGACTTACAAGAAACACACTCTGCTTTAGGGAAAAGAGCACTCTTCTACTCTACAGTGTTTCCTATATGGCCAGAACAGTGAGCTTGCTCAGAACAAAAGAACTGTGCTTCCTACACACGGACCATAACTAGTTCAACTCTGCTTAGGAAACTGACAAGAACAGTAGCTCCTCTTCAGTCCGATACACTGTACTTGCTGGGAACAGACGCGAGTGCTATTTGCACTGTGTATGGCAATGGGAGCGCAATAGTGACTTTCCTTACCAGAAAACAACTCTTGCTCGTAGGACCAAAAAGTGAATGAGATTCAACTCCATTTAGGACTGGGAAACAAACGCTAGCTCGACTTCCAAGAAACACACTCTGCTTTTGAGAAAAGAGCACTCTTCTACTCTACTGTGTTTCCTATGTGTTCCGAACAGTGAGCTTGCTCAGAACAAAAAAACTGTGCTTCCTACTCACACGGCCATATCTAGTTCAACTCTGCTTAGGAAACTGACAAGAACAGTAGCTCCTCTTTAGTCCGATACACTGTACTTGCTGGAAAGAGACGCGAGTGCTATTTGCACTGTGTATGTCAATGGGAGCACAATAGTGACTCATCTTACGAGAAAACAACTCTTGCTCGTAGGACCAGAAACTGCATGTGATTCAACTCCATTTTGGATTGGGAAACAAACGCTAGCTCGCCTTACAAGAAACACACTCGGCTTTAGAGAAAAGTGCACTCTTCTACTCTACTGTGTTTCCTATATGGCCAGAACAGTGAGCTTGCTCAGAACATAAGAACTGTGCTTCCTACACACGGGCCATATCTAGTTGAACTCTGCTTAGTAAACTGACAAGAACAGTAGCTCCTCTTCAGTCCAATACACTGTACTTGCTGGGAAAAGACGGGAGTGCTATTTGCACTGTGTATGGCATTGGAGCACAATAGTGACTTGTCTTACCAGAAAACAACTCTTGCTCGTAGGACAAAAAACTGCATGTGACTCAACTCCATTTAGGACTGGGAAACAAACGCTAGCTCAACTTCCAAGAAACACACTCTGCTTTTGAGAAAAGAGCACTCTTCTACTCTACTGTGTTTCCTATGTGTTCCGAACAGTGAGATTGCTCAGAACAAAAAAACTGTGCTTCCTACACACACGGCCATATCTAGTTCAAGTCTGCTTAGGAACCTGACAAGAACAGTAGATCCTCTTCAGTCCAATACACTATACTTGCTGGGAACAGACGCCAGTGCTATTTGTCCTGTGTATGGCAATGGCAGCGAAATAGTGACTCTTCTTACCAGAAAACAACTCTTGCTCGTAGGACTAGAAACTGCATGTGATTCAACTCCATTTAGGACTGGGAAACAAACGCTAGCTTGCCATACAAGAAACACACTCTACTATAGGGAAAAGAGCACTCTTCTTCTTTATTGTGTTTCCTATAGGGCCAGAACAGTGAGCTTGCTCAGAACAAAAGAACTGTGCTTCCTACACACGGGCCATAACTAGTTCAACTCTGCTTAGGAAACTGACAAGAACAGTAGCTCCTCTTCAGTCCAATACACTGTACTTGCTGGGAACAGACGTGAGTGCTATTTGCACTGTGTATGGCAATGGGAGCGCAATAGGGGCTTTCCTTACCAGAAAACAACTCTTTCTCGTAGGACCAGAAACTGCCTGTGATTCAACTCCATTTCGGACTGGGAAACAAATGCTAGCTCGCCGTACAAGAAGCACACTCTGCTTTTGATAAAAGAGCACTCTTCTACTCTACTGTGTTTCCTATGGTGTCCGAACAGTGAGCTTGCTCAGAACAAAAGAACTGTGCTTCCTACACACACGACCATATCTAGTTCAAGTCTGCTTAGGAACCTGACAAGAACAGTAGATCCTCTTCAGTCCAATACACTATACTTGCTGGGAACAGACGCCAGTGCTATTTGTCCTGTGTATGGCAAAGGCAGCGCAATAGTGACTCTTCTTACCAGAAAACAACTCTTGCTCGTAGGACCAGAAACTGCATGTGATTCCACAACATTTAGGACTGGGAAACAAACTCTAGCTCGCTTTACAAGAAGCACACTCTGCTTTTGAGAAAAGAGCACTCTTCTACTCTACTGTGTTTCCTAGGTGTTCCAAAAAGTGAGCTTGCTCAGAACAAAAAAACTGTGCTTCCTACACACACGGCCATATCTAGTTCAAGTCTGCTTAGGAACCTGACAAGCACAGTAGATCCTCTTCAGTCCAATACACTATACTTGCTGGGAACAGACGCCAGTGCTATTTGTCCTGTGTATGGCAATGGGAGCGCAATAGTGACTCTTCTTACCAGAAAACAGCTCTTGCTCCTAGGACCAGAAACTGCATGTGATTCCACAACATTTAGGACTGGGAAACAAACTCTAGCTCGCTTTACAAGAAGCACACTCTGCTTTTGAGAAAAGAGCACTCTTCTACTCTACTGTGTTTCCTAGGTGTTCCGAAAAGTGAGCTTGCTCAGAACAAAAAAACTGTGCTTCCTACACACACGGCCATATCTAGTTCAAGTCTGCTTAGGAACCTGACAAGCACAGTAGATCCTCTTCAGTCCAATACACTGTACTTGCTGGAAAGAGACGCCAGTGCTATTTGTCCTGTGTATGGCAATGGCAGTGCAATAGTGACTCTTCTTACCAGAAAACAACTCTTGCTTGTAGGACCAGAAACTGCATGTGATTCAACTCCGTTTAGGACTGGCAAACAAAAGCTAGCTCACCTTACAAGAAACACACTCTGCTTTAGAGAAAAGAGCACACTTCTACTCTACTGTGTTTCCTATAGGGCTAGAAGAGTGAGCTTGCTCAGAACAAAAGAACTGTGCTTCCTACACACGGTCCATATCTAGTTCAACTCTGGTTAGGAAACTGAGAAGAACAGTAGCTCCTCTTCAGTCCAATACACTGTACTTGCAGGGAATAGACGCGAGTGCTATTTGCACTGTGTATGGCATTTGGAGCACAATAGTGGCTCGTCTTACCAGAAAACAACTCTTGCACGTAGGACAAAAAACTGCATGTGACTCAACTCCATTTAGGACTGGGAAACAAACGCTAGCTCGCCTTACAAGAAACACACTCTGCTTTTGAGAAAACAGCACTCTTCTACTCTACTGTGTTTCCTATGGGGTCCGAACAGTGAGCTTGCTCAGAACAAAAGAACTGTGCTTCCTACACACAGCCATATCTAGTTCAATTCTGCTTAGGAACCAGACAAAAAGATTAGATCCTCATCAGTCCAATACACTGTACTTGTTGGGAACAGACGCCAGTGCTATTTGTCCTGTGTATGGCAATGGCAGCACAATAGTGACTCTTCTTATCAGAAAACAACTCTTGCTCGTAGGACCAGAAACTGCATGTGATTCCACTCCATTTAGGACTGGGAAACAAACTCTAGCTTGCTTTACAAGAAACACACTCTGCTTTTGAGAAAAGAGCACTCTTCTACTCTACTGTGTTTCCTATAGGGCCAGAACAGTGAGCTTGCTAGAACAAAAGAACTGTGCTTCCTACACACGGGCCATAACTAGTTCAACTCTGCTTAGGAAACTGACAAGAACAGTAGCTCCTCTTCAGTCCGATACACTGTACTTGCTGGGAACAGAGGCGAGTATATTTGCACTGTGTATGGCAATTGGAGCACAATAGTGACTTGTCTTACCAGAAAACAACTCTTGCTCGTAGGACAAAAAACTGCATGTGACTCAACTCCATTTAGGACTGGGAAAGAAATGCTAGCTCGCCTTACATGAAACACACTCTGCTTTTGAGAAAAGAGCACTCTTCTACTCTACTGTGTTTCCTAGGGGTCAAATAGTGAGCTTGCTCAGAACAAAAGAACTGTGCTTCCTACACACACGGACCATATCTAGTTAAATTCTGCTTAGTAAACTGACAAGAACAGAAGCTCCTATTCGGTCCAATACACTGTACTTGCTGGGAAAAGACGCGAGTGCTATTTGCCTTGTAAAGTGCAATGGGAGCGCAATAGTGACTTCCCTTACCAGAAAACAACTCTTGTTCATAGGACCAGAAACTGCATGTGATTCAACTCCATTTAGGACTAGGAAACAAACGCTAGCACGCCTTACAAAAACACACTCTGCTTTAGAGAAAAGAGCACTCTTCTACTCTACTGTGTTTCCTATGTGTTCTGAACAGTGAGCTTGCTCAGAACAAAAAAACTGTGCTTCCTACACACACGGGCATATCTAGTTCAAGTCTGCTTAGGAACCTGACAAGAACAGTAGATCCTCTTCAGTCCAATACACTGTACTTGCTGGGAACAGACGCCAGTACTATTTGTCCTGTGTATGGCAATGGCAGTGCAATAGTGTCTCTTCTTACCAGAAAACAACTCTTGCTCGTAGGACCAGAAACTGCATGTGATTCCACTCCATTTAGGACTGGGAAACAAACGCTAGCTCGCCTTAAATGAAACACACTCTGCTTTTGAGAAAAGAGCACTCTTCTACTCTACTGTGTTTCCTATAGGGCCAGAAGAGTGAGCTTGCTCAGAACAAAAGAACTGTGCTTCCTACACACACGGCCATATCTAGTTCAATTCTGCTTCGTAACCTGACAAGAACAGTAGATCCTCTTCAGTCCAATACACTGTAATTGCTGGGAACAGACGCCAGTGCTGTTTGTCCTGTGTATGGCAATGGCAGCGCAATAGTGACTCTTCTTACCAGAAAACAACTCTTGCTAGTAGGACCAGAAACTGCATGTGATTCAACTCCATTTAGGACTGGGAAACAAAAGCTAGCTCACCTTACAAGAAACACACTCTGCTTTAGGGAAAAGAGCACTCTTCTACTCTACTGTGTTTCCTATAGGGCCAGAACAGTGAGCTTGCTCAGAACAAAAGAACTGTGCTTCCTACACATGTACCATATCTAGTTCAACTCTGCTTAGGAAACTGACAAGAACAGTAGCTCCTCTTCAGTCCGATACACTGTACTTGCTGGGAACAGAAGCGAGTGCTATTTGCACTGTGTATGGCAATGGGAGCGCAATAGTGACTTTCCTTACCAGAAAACAACTCTTGCTCGTAAGACCAGAAACTTCATGTGATTCAACACCATTTAGGACGGGGAAACAAATGCTAGCTCTCCTTACATGAAACACACTCTGCTTTTGAGAAAAGAGCACTCTTCTACTCTACTGTGTTTCCTATGGGGTCCGAACAGTGAGCTTGCTCAGAACAAAAGAACTGTGCTTCCTACACACACGGGCCATATCTAGTTCAACTCTGCTTAGGAAACTGACAAGAACAGTAGCTCCTCTTCCGTCCAATACACTGTACTTGCGGGGAACAGAGGCGAGTGCTATTTGCACTGTGTATGGCAATTGGAGCACAATAGTGACTTGTCTTACCAGGATACAACTCTTGCTCGTAGGACCAAAAACTGCATGTGACTCAACTCCATTTAGGACTGGGAAACAAACGCTAGCTCGACTTCCAAGAAACACACTCTGCTTTTGAGAAAAGAGCACTCTTCTACTCTACTGTGTTTCCTATGGGGTCCAAACAGTGAGCTTGCTCAGAACAAAAGAACTGTGCTTCCTACACGCACGGACCATATCTAGTTCAATTGTGCTTAGTAAACTGACAAGAACAGTAGCTCCTATTCAGTCCAATACACTGTACTTGCTGGGAAAAGACGCGAGTGCTATTTGCCTTGTAAAGGGCAATGGGAGCGCAATAGTGACTTTCCTTACCAGAAAACAACTCTTGTTCATAGGACCAGAAACTGCATGTGATTCAACTCCATTTAGGACAAGGAAACAAACGCTAGCTCGCCTTACAAAAACACACTCTGCTTTTGAGAAAAGAGCACTCTTCTTCTCTACTGTGTTTCCTATGTGTTCCGAAAAGTGAGCTTGCTCAGAACAAAAAAACTGTGCTTCCTACACACACGGCCATATCTAGTTCAAGTCTGCTTAGGAACCTGACAAGAACAGTAGATCCTCTTCAGTTCAATACACTGTACTTGCTGGGAACAGACGCCAGTGCTATTTGTCCTGTGTATGACAATGGCAGCGCAATAGTTATCTTCTTACCAGAAAACAAATCTTGCTCGTAGGACCAGAAACTGCATGTGATTCAACTCCATTTAGGACTGGGAAACAAACTCTAGCTCGCTTTACAAGAAACACACTCTGCTTTTGAGAAAAGAGCACTCTTCTACTCTTCTGTGTTTCCTATAGGGCCATAACAGTGAGCTTGCTCAGAAAAAATGAACTGTACTTCCTACACACACGGGCCATATCTAGTTCAACTCTGCTTAGGAAACTGAGAAGAACAGTAGCTCCTTTTCAGTCCAATACACTGTACTTGCTGGGAACAGACGGGAGGACTATTTGCCTTGTGTATGGCAATGGGAGCGCAATAGTGACTTTCCTTACCAGAAAACAACTCCTGCTCGTAGGACGAGAAACTGCATGTGATTCCACTCCATTTAGGACTGGGAAACAAACGCTAGCTCGCCTTACAAGAAACACATTCTGCTTTAGAGAAAAGAGCACTCTTCTACTCTACTGTGTTTCCTATGGGGTCCAAACAGTGAGCTTGCTCAGAACAAAAGAACTGTGCTTCCTACACACGCGGGCCATATCTAGTTAAACTCTGCTTAGGAAACTGACAAGAACAGTAGCTCCTCTTCAGTCCGATACACTGTACTTGCTGGGAACAGACGTGAGAGCTATTTGCACTATGTATGGCAAGGGGAGCACAATAGTGACTTTCCTTACCAGAAAACAACTCTTGCTCTTAGGACCAGAAACTGCATGTGATTCAACTCCATTTAGGACTGGGAAACAAATGCCAGCTCGCCTTACAAGGAACACACTCTGCTTTTGAGAAAAGGGCACTCTTCTACTCTATTGAGTTTCCTACGGGGTCCGAACTGTGAGCTTGCTCAGAACAAAAGACCTGTGCTTCCTATACACACGGGCCATATCTGGTTCAACTCTGCTTAGGAAACTGACAAGAACAATAGCTCCTCTTCAGTCCAATAAACTATACTTGCTGGGAACAGACGCAAGGGCTATTTGCCCTGTGTATGACAATGGGTGCGCAATATTGACTCTTCTTACCAGAAAACAACTCTTGCTCGTAGGACCAGAAACTGCATGTGATTCAACTCCATTTAGGACTGGGAAAAAAACGCTAGCTCGCCTTACAAGAAACACACTCTACTTTTGAGAAAAGAGCACTCTTCTACTCTACTGTGTTTCCTATGGTGTCCGAACAGTGAGCTTGCTCAGAACAAAAGAGCTGTGCTTACTACACACACGGGCCATATCTGGTTCAATTCTGCTTAGGAAACTGACAAGAACAGTAGCTCTCTTCAGTCCAATACACTGTACTTGCTTGGAACAGACGCAAGTGCTATTTGCACTGTGTATGGCAATGGGAGCCCAATAGTGACTCTTCTTACCAGAAAACACCTCTTACTCGTAGGACCAGAAACTGCATGGGATTCAACTCAATTTCTGACTGGGAAGTAAATACTAGCTCGCCTTTCAAGGAACACAATCTAATTTTGAGAAAAGAGCACTCATCTACTCTACTGTGTTTCCTATGGTGTCCGCACAGTGTGCTTTCTCAGAAAAAAAGAACTGTGTTTCCTACACACACGGGCCATATCTAGTTCAACTCCTCCTAGGAAAATGACAAGAACAGTACCTGCTCTTCAGTCCAATACACTGTACTTGCTGGGAACAGACGCGAGTGCTATTTGCACTATGTATGGCAATGGGAGCGCAATAGTGACTTTCCTTACCAGAAAACAACTCTTGCTCATAGGACCAGAAACTGCAAGTGATTCAACTCCATTTAGGACTGTGAAATAAACGCTAGCTAGCCTTACAAGAAACACACTCTGCTTTTGAGAAAAGAGCACTCTTCTACTCTACTGTGTTTCCTATAGGGCCAGAACAGTGAGCTTGATCAGAACAAGAGAACTATGCCTCCTACACACACGGCCATATATAGTTCAATTCTGCTTAGGAAACTGACAAGAACTGTAGATCCTCTTCAGTCCAATACTCTGTACCTGCTGGGAACCAACGCCAAAGCTATTTGCACTGTGTATGACATTGTGAGCGCAATAGTGATTCTTCTTACCAGAAAACAACTCTTGCTCGTAGGAACAGAAACTGCATGGGATTCAACTCCATTTAGGACTGGGAAACAAACGCTAGCTCGCCTACAAGAAACACTCTCTGCTTTTGAGAAAAGAGCACTAATCTACTCTACTGGGTTTCCTATGGGGTCCGAACAGTGAGCTTGCTCAGAACAAAAGAACTGTGCTTTCTACACACACGGGCCATATCTAGTTCAACTCTGCTTAGGAAACTGAAAAGAACAGTAGCTCCTCTTCAGTCCGATACACTGTACTTGCTGGGAACAGACGTGAGAGCTATTAGCACTATGTATGGGAATGGGAGCACAATAGTGACTTTCCTTACCAGAAAACAACTCTTGCTCATAGGACCAGAAACTGGATGTGATTCAACTCCATTTAGAACTGTGAAACAAACGCTAGCTCGCCTTACAAGAAACACACTCTGCTTTTGAGAAAAGAGCACTCTTCTACTCTACTGTGTTTCCTATAGGGCCAGAACAGTGAGCTTGATCAGAACAAGAGAACTGTGCCTCCTACACACATGGCCATATCTAGTTCAATTCTGCTTAGGAAACTGACAAGAACTGTAGATCCTCTTCAGTCCAATACACTGTACCTGCTGGGAACCGACGCCAAAGCTATTTGCACTGTGTATGACATTGTGAGCGCAATAGTGATTCTTCTTACCAGAAAACAACTCTTGCTCGTAGGACCAGAAACTGCATGTGATTCAACTCCATTTAGGACTGGGAAACAAACGCTAGCTCGCCTACAAGAAACACTCTCTGCTTTTGAGAAAAGAGCACTCATCTACTCTACTGGGTTTCCTATGGGGTCCGAAAAGTGAGCTTGCTCAGAACAAAAGAACTGTGCTTCCTACACACACGGGCCATATCTAGTTCAACTCTGCTTAGGAAACTTACAAGAACAGTAGCTCCTCTTCAGTCCAATACACTGTACTTGCTGGGAACAGAAGCAAGTGCTATTTGAACTGTGTATGTCAATGAGATCGCAATAGTGACTTTCCCTACCAAAAAACATCTCTTGCTTGTAGGACCAGAAACTGGATGTGATTCAACTCCATTTAGGTCTGGGAAACAAACGCTAGCTCGCCTTACAAGAAACACACTCTGCTTTAGAGAAAAGAGCACTCTTCTACTCTACTGTGTTTTCTATGGGGTCCGAACAGTGAGCATGCTCAGAACAAAAGAACTGTGCTTCCTACATACACGGCCATATCTAGTTCATTTCTGCTTAGGAACCTGAGAAGAACAGTAGATTCTCTTCAGTCCAATACACTGTACATGCTTGGAACAGATGCCAGTGCTACTTGCCCTGAGTATGACAATGGGAGCACAATAGTGACTCTTCTTACCAAAAAACAACTCTTGCTCGTAGGACCACAAACTGCATGGGATTCAACTCCATTTAGTACTGGGTAACAAACGCTATTTCGCCTTACAAGAAACACACTCTGCTTTTGAGAAAAGAGCACACTTCTTCTCTACTGTGTTTCCTATGGGGTCCGAACAGTGAGCTTGCTCAGAACAAAAGAACTGTGCTTCCTACACACTCGGGCCATATCTTGTTCAACTCTGCTTAGGAAACTGACAAGAACAGTACCTGCTCTTCAGTCCAATACACTGTACTTGCTGGGAACAGACGCAAGAGCTATTTGCACTGCGTATGGCAATGGGAGCACAATAGTGACTCTTCTTAACAGAAAGCAACTCTTGCTCGTAGAACCACAAACTGCATGGGATTCAACTCCATTTCTGACTGGGAAACAAACACTAGCTCGCCTTTCCAGAAACACAATCAAATTTTGAGAAGAGAGCACTCATCTACTCTACTGTGTTTCCTATGGTGTCCGCACAGTGAGCTTTCTCAGAACAAAAGAAGTGTGCTTCCTACACACATGGGCCATATCTGGTTCAACTCCTCTTAGGAAAATGACAAGAACAGTAGATCCCCTTCAGTCCAATACACTGTACATGCTGGGAACAGACGCCAGTGCTATTTGCCCTCTGTATGACAATGGGAGCACAATAGTGACTCTTCTTACCAGAAAACAACTCTTGCTCGTAGGACCACAAACTGCATGGGATTCAACTCCATTTAGTACTGGGAAACAAACGCTATCTTGCCTTACAAGAAACACACTCTGCTTTTGAGAAAAGAGCACGCTTCTACTCTATTGTGTTTCCAATGGGGTCTGAACAGTGAGCTTGCTCAGAACAAAAGAACTGTGCTTCCTACACACACGGCCATATCTAGTTCAACTCTGCTTAGGAAACTGACAAGAACAGTAGCTCCTCTTCAGTCCAATACACTGTACTTGCTGGAAACATACGCGACTGCTATTTGCACTGTGTAAGGCAAAAGGAGCACAATAGTGACTTTCCTTTAGAGAAAACAACTCTTGCTGGTAGGACCAAAAACTGCATGTGATTCAACTCCATTTAGGACTGGAAACAAACGCTAGCTCGCCTTACAAGAAACACACTCTGCTTTTGAGAAAAGAGCACTCTTCTACTCCACTGTGTTTCCTATAGGGCCAGAACAGAGAGCTTGCTCAGAACAAAAGAACTGTGCTTCCTACATACACGGCCATAACTAGTTCAATTCTGCTTAGGAACCTGACAAGAACAGTAGGTTCTCTTCAGTCCAATACACCGTACATGCTGGGAACCGACGCCAGTGCTATTTGCCCTGTGTATGACAATGGGAGCGCAATATTGACTCTTCTTACCAGAAAACAACTCTTGCTCGTAGGACCAGAAACTGCATGTGATTCAACTCCATTTAGGACTGGGAAACAAACGCTAGCTCACCTTACAAGAAACACACTCTGCTTTTGAGAAAAGGGCACTCTTCTACTCTATTGTGTTTCCTACGGGGTCCGAACTGTAAGCTTGCTCAGAACAAAAGACCTGTGCTTCCTACACACACGGGCCATATCTAGTTCAACTCTGCTTAGGAAACTGACAAGAACAGTAGCTCCTCTTCAGTCCAATACACTGTACATGCTGGGAACAGATGCCTGTGCTTTTTGCCCTGTGTATGACAATTGAAGCGCAATAGTGACTCTTCTTACCAGAAAACAACTCTTGCTTGTAAGACCACAAACTGCATGGGATTCAACTCCATTTAGTACTGGGTAACAAACGCTGTCTCGCCTTACAGGAAACACACACTGCTTTTGAGAAAAGGGCACTCTTCTACTCTATTGTGTTTCCTACGTGGTCCGAACTGTGAGCTTGCTCAGAACAAAAGAACTGTGCTTCCTACACACACGGGCCATATCTAGTTCAACTCTGCTTAAGAAACTGACAAGAACAGTAGCTGCTCTTCAGTCCAATACACTGTACTTGCTGGGAACAGACGCGAGTGCTATTTGCACTGTGTATGGCAATGGGAGCGCAATAGTGACTCTTCTTACCAGAAAACAACTCTTGCACTTAGTACCAGAAACTGCATGGGATTCAACTCCATTTCTGACTGGGAAACAAACACTAGCTCTGCTTTCAAGAAAAACAATCAAATTTTGAGAATAGAGCACTCATCTACTCTACTGTGTTTCCTATGATGTCCGCATAGTGTGCTTTCTCAGAACAAAAGAACTGTGCTTCCTACATACATGGGATATATCTGGTTCAACTCCTCTTATGAAAATGACAAGAACAGTAGCTCCTCTTCAGTCCAATACACTGTACTTGCTGGGAACAGACGCGAGTGCTATTTGCACTATGTATGGGAATGGGAGCGCAATAGTGACTTTCCTTACCAGAAAACAACTCTTGTTCATAGGACCAGAAACTGGATGTGATTCAACTCCATTTAGGACTGGGAAACAAATGCAAGCTCGCCTTACAAGGAACACACTCTGCTTTTGAGAAAAGGGCACTCTTCTACTCTAATGTGTTTCCTAAGGGGTCCGAACTGTGAGCTTGCTCAGAACAAAAGACCTGTGCTTACTACACACACGGGCCATATCTGGTTCAACTCTGCTTAGGAAACTGACAAGAGCAGTAGCTCCTCTTCAGTCCAATACACTGTACTTGCTGGGAACAGACGCAAGTGCTATTTGCCCTGTGTATGACAATGGGTGCGCAATATTGACTCTTCTTACCAGAAAACAACTCTTGCTCGTAGGACAAGAAACTGCATGTGATTCAACTCCATTTCTGACTGGGAAGTAAATACTAGCTCGCCTTTCAAGGAACACAATCTAATTTTGAGAAAAGAGCACTCATCTACTCTACTGTGTTTCCTATGGTGTCCGCACAGTGTGCATTCTCAGAAAAAAAGAACTGTGTTTCCTACACACACGGGCCATATCTAGTTCAACTCTTCTTAGGAAAATGAAAAGAACAGTAGCTCCTCTTCAGTCCAATACACTGTACTTGCTGGGAACAGACGCGAGTGCTATTTGCACTATGTATGGCAATGGGAGCGCAAATAGTGACTTTCCTTACCAGAAAACAACTCTTGCTCATATGACCAGAAACTGCAAGTGATTCAACTCCATTTAGGACTGGGAAACAAACGCTAACTCGCCTTACAAGAAACACACTCTGCTTTTGAGAAAAGAGCACTCTTCTACTCTACTGTGTTTCCTATAGGGCCAGAACAGTGAGCTTGATCAGAACATAAGAACTGTGCTTCCTACACACGGGCCATATCTAGTTCAACTCTGCTTAGGAAACTGACAAAAACAGTAGCTCCTCTTCAGTCCGATACACTGTAATTCCTGGGAACAGACGTGAGTGCTATTTGTACTGTGTATGGCAATGGGAGCGCAATAGTGACTTTCCTTACCAGAAAACAACTCTTGCTCATAGGACCAGAAACTGCAAGTGATTCAACTCCATTTAGGACTGGGAAACAAACGCTAGCTCGCCTTACAAGAAACACACTCTGCTTTTGAGAAAAGAGCACTCTTCTACTCTACTGTGTTTCCTATAGGGCCAGAACAGTGAGCTTGATCAGAACAAGAGAACTGTGCCTCCTACACACACGGCCATATCTAGTTCAATTCTGCTTAGGAAACTGACAAGAACAGTAGATCCTCTTCAGTCCAATACACTGTACTTGCTGGGAACATAAGCAAGTGCTATTTGAACTGTGTATGTCAATGAGATCGCAATAGTGACTTTCCCTACCAGAAAACATCTCTTGCTTGTAGGACCAGAAACTGCATGTGATTCAACTCCATTTAGGTCTGGGAAACAAACGCTAGCTCGCCTTACAAGAAACACACTCTGCTTTAGAGAAAAGATCACTCTTCTACTCTACTGTGTTTCCTATGGGGTCCGAACAGTGAGCATGCTCAGAACAAAAGAACAGTGCTTCCTACATACATGGCCATATCTAGTTCATTTCTGCTTAGGAACCTGAGAAGAACAGTAGATTCTCTTCAGTCCAATACACTGTACATGCTGGGAACCGACGCCAGTGCTATTTGCCCTGTGTATGACAATGGGAGCGCAATAGTGACTCTTCTTACCAGAAAACAACTCTTGCTCGTAGGATCAGAAACTGCATGTGATTCAACTCCATATAGGACTGGGAAAAAAAAAACGCTAGCTCTCCTTGCAAGAAATACACTCTGCTTTTGAGAAAAGAGCACTCTTCTACTCTACTGTGTTTCCTATAGGGCCGGAACAGTGAGCTTGCTCAGAACCTAAGAACTGTGCTTCCTACACACACGGGCCTTATCTAGTTCAACTCTGCCTAGGAAACTGACAAGAACAGTAGCTCTTCTTCAGTCTGATACACTGTACTTGCTGGGAACAGACGCGAGTGCTATTTGCACTGTGTATGGCAATGTGAGCACAATAGTGACTTTCCTTACCAGAAAACAGCTCTTGCTCGTAGGACCAGAAACTGCATGTGATTCAACTCCATTTAGGACTGGGAAACAAACGCTAGCTTGCCTTACAAGAAACACACTCTGCTTTTGGGAAAAGAGCACTCTTCTACACTACTTTGTTTTCTATGGGTCCGAACAGTGAGCTTGCTCAGAACAAAAGAACTGTGCTTCCTACACACACGGCCATATCTAGTTCAATTCTGCTTAGGAAACTGACAAGAACAGTAGCTCCTATTCAGTCCAATACACTGTACTTGCTGGGAACAGACAGGAGTGCTATTTGCACTGTGTATGGCAATTGGAGCGCAATAGTGACTCTTCTTACCAGAAAACAACTCTTGCTCGTAGGACCACAAACTGCATGTGATTCAACGCCATTTAGGACTGGGAAAAAATGCTAGCTCACCTTACAAGAAACACACTCTGCTTTAGAAGAAGAGCACTCTTCTACTCTACTGTGTTTCCTACAGGGCCAGAACAGTGAGCTTGCTCAGAACAAAAGAACTGTGCTTCCCACACACGGGCCATATCTAGTTCAACTCTTCTTAGGAAACTGACAAGAACAGTAGCTCCTCTTCAGTCCAATACACTGTACTTGCTGGGAACAGACGGGAGGGCTATTTGCACTGTGTATGGCAATGGGAGCACAATAGTGTCTTTCCTTACCAGAAAACAACTCTTGCTCGTAGGACCAGAAACTACGTGTGATTCCACTCCATTTAGGAATGGGAAACAAAAGCTAGCTCGCCTTAAAAGAAACACACTCTACGTTTGAGAAAAGAGCACTCTTCTACTCTACTGTGTTTTCTATGGGGTCTGAACAGTGAGCTCGCTCAGAACAAAAAAAATGTGCTTCCTACACACACTGCCATATCTACTTCAAGTCTGCTTAGGAACATGACAAGAACAGTAGATCCTCTTCAGTCCAATACACTGTACTTGCTGGGAACAGACGCGAGAGCTATTTGCACAGTGTATGGCAATGGGAGCGCAATGTGACTTTCCATACCAGAAAACAACTCTTGTTCATAGGACCTGAAACTGCATGTGATTCAACTCCATTTAGGACTAGGAAACAAACGCTAGCTTGCCTTACAAGAAACACACTCTGCTTTTGAGAAAAGAGCACTCTTCTACTCTACTGTGTTTTCTATAGGGCCAGAGCAGTGAGCTTGCTTAGAACATAAGAACTGTGTTTCCTACACACACAGGCCATATCTAGTTCAACTCTGCTTAGGAAACTGACAAGAACAGTAGCTCCTCTTCAGTCCGATACACTGTACTTGCTGGGAACAGACGAGAGTGCTATTAGCACTGTGTATGGCAATGGGCTGGCAATAGTGACTTTCCTTACCAGAAAACAACTCTTGCTCATAGGACCAGAAACTGCATGTGATTCAACTCCATTTAGGAATGGGAAACAAACGCTAAATTGCATTACAAGAAACACACTCTTCTTTTGAGAAAAGAGCACTCTTCTACTCTACTGTGTTTTCTCTATGGCCAGAACAGTGAGCTTGCTCAGAACAAAAGGACTGTGCTTACTACACACAGGAGCCATATCTAGTTCAACTCTGCTTAGGAAACTGACAAGAACAGTAGCTCCTCTTCAGTCCAATACACTGTAATTGCTGGGAACAGACGCGAGTGCTATTTGCACTGTGTATGTCAATGAGAGCACAATAGTGACTTTCCTTACCAGAAAACAACTCTTGCTCCTAGGAACACAAACTGCATGTGATTCAACTCCATTTAGGACTGGAAAACAAAAGCTAGCTCGCCTTACAAGAAACACACTCTGCTTTTTAGAAAAGAGCACTCTTCTACTCTACTGTGTTTCCTATGGGGTCCGAACAGTGAGCTTGCTCAGAACAAAAGAACTGTGCTTCCTACACACACGGCCATATCTAGTTCAATTCTGCTTAGGAACCTGAGAAGAACAGTAGATCCTCTTCAGTCCAATACACTGTACTTGCTGGGAAAAGACGCGAGTGCTATTTGCCCTGTGTATGGCAATGGGAGCGCAATAGTGACTTTCCTTACCAGAAAAAAAACTCTTGTTTGTAGGACCAGAAACTGCATGTGATTCAACTCCATTTAGGACTAGGGAACCAACGCTAGCTCGCCTTACAAGAAACACACTCTACTTTTGAGAAAAGAGCACTTTTCTACTCTACTGTGTTTCCTATAGGGCCAGAACAGTGAGCTTGCTCAGAACAAAAGAACTGTGCTTCCTACACACACGGGCCTTATCTAGTTCAACTCTGCTTAGGAAACTGACAAGAACAGTAGCTCCTCTTCAGTCCAATACACTGTACCTGCTGGGAACAGACGCGAGTGCTATTTGCACTGTGTATGGCAATGTGAGCACAATAGTGACTTTCCTTACCAGAAAACAACTCTTGCTCGTAGGACCAGAAACTGCATGTGATTCAACTCCATTTAGGACTGGGAAAGAAAAGCTAGCTCGCCTTACAAGAAACATACTCTGCTTTTGGGAAAAGAGCACTCTTCTACTCTACTTTGTTTTCTATGGGGTCCGAACAGTGAGCTCGCTCAGAACAAAAGAACTGTGCTTCCTACACACACGGCCATATCTAGTTCATTTCTGCTTAGGAACCTGACAAGAACAGTAGATCCTCTTCAGTCCAATACACTGTACTTGCTGGGAAAAGACGCGAGTGCTATTTGCCCTCTGTATGGCAATGGGAGCAAATAGTGACTCTTCTTACCAGAAAACAACTCTTGCTCGTAGGACCAAAAACTGTCTGTGATTCAACTCCATTTAGGACTGGGAAACAAACGTGAGCTCGCCTTACAAGAAACACAATCTGCTTTAGAGAAAAGAGCACTCTTCTACTCTACTGTGTTTCCTATAGGACCAGAACAGTGAGCTTGCTCAGAACATAATAACTGTGCTTCCTAAACACATGGGCCATATCTAGTTCAACTCTGCTTAGGAAACTGACAAGAACAGCAGCTCCTCTTCAGTCCGATACACTGTACTTGCTGAGAACAGACGCGAGTGCTATTTGCACTGTGTATGGCAATTGCAGCACAATAGTGACTCGTCTTACCAGAAAACAACTCTTGCTCGTACGACCAGAAACTGCATGTGACTCAACTCCATTTAGGACTGTGAAACAAACTCTAGCTCACCTTACAAGAAACACATTCTACTTTTGGGAAAAGAGCACTCTTCTACTCTACTGTGTTTCCTATAGGGCCAGAACAGTTAGCTTGCTCAGAACAAAAGAACTGTGCTTCCTACACAAACGGACCATATGTAGTTCAACTCTGCTTAAGAAACTGACAAGAACAGTAGCTCCTCTTCAGTCCAATACACTGTACTTGCTGGGAACACACGCGAGTGCTATTTACACTGTGTATGGCAATTAGAGTGCAATAGTGACTTTGCTTACCAGAAAACAACTCTTGCTCGTAGGACCACAAACTGCATGTGATTCAACGCCATTTAGGACTGGGAAAGAAATGCTAGCTCGCCTTACAAGAAACACTCTCTGCTTTAGAAAAAGAGCACTCTTCTACTCTACTGTGTTTCCTACAGGGCCAGAACAGTGAGCTTGCTCAGAACAAAAGAACTGTGCTTCCCACACACAGGCCATATCTAGTTCAACTCTGCTTAGGAAACTGACAAGAACAGTAGAACCTCTTCAGTCCAATACACTGTACCTGCTGGGAACAGACGCGAGTGCTATTTGCACTGTGTATGGCTATTGGAGCACAATAGTGACTAGTCTTACCAGAAAACAACTCTTGTTCGTAGGACCAGAAACTGCATGTGACTCAACTCCATTTAGGACTGGGAAACAAACTCTAGCTCACCTTACAAGAAACACATTCTACTTTTGGGAAAAGAGCACTCTTCTAATCTACTGTGTTTAATATAAGGCCAGAACAGTGAGCTTGCTCAGAACAAGTGAACTGTGCTTCCTAGACACACGGGCCATATCTAGTTCAACTCTGCTTAGGAAACTGAGAAGAACAGTAGCTCCTCTTCAGTCCAATACACTGTACTTGCTGGGAACAGACGCATGTGCTATTTGCACTGTGTATAGCAATGGGAGCGCAATAGTGACTTTCCTTACCAGAAAACAACTCTTGCTCGTAGGACCAGAAACTGCATGTGATTCAACTCCATTTAGGACTGGGAAACAAATGCTAGCTCGCCTTACAAGAAACACACTGCTTTAGAGAAAAGAGCACTCTTCTACTCTACTGTGTTTCCTATGGGGTCCAAACAGTGAGCTTGCTCAGAACTAAAGAACTGTGCTTCCTACACACGGACCATATGTAGTTCAACTCTGCTTAGGAAACTGACAAGAACAGTAGCTCCTCTTCAGTCCAATACCCTGTACTTGCTGGGAACAGACGCGAGTGCTATTGACACTGTGTATGGCAATTGGAGCACAATAGTGACTCATCTTACCAGAAAACAACTCTTGCTCATAGAACAAAAAATTGCATGTGACTCAACTCCATTTGGGACTGGGAAACAAACTCTAGCTCGCTTTACAAGAAACACACTCTGCTTTTGAGAAAAGAGCACTCTTCTACTCTACTGTGTTTCCTATAGGGCCAGAACAGTGAGCTTGCTCAGAAAAAAAGAACTGTGCTTCCTACACACAGGGGCCATATCTAGTTCAACTCTTTTTGGAAACTGACAAGAACAGTAGCTCCTCTTCAGTCCAATACACTGTACTTGCTGGGAAGAGACGGGAGGGCTATTTGCACTGTGTATGGCAATGGGAGCACAATAGTGACTTTCCTTGCCAGAAAACAACTCTTGCTCATAGGACCAGAAACTGCATGTGATTCCACTCCATTTAGGACTGGGAAACAAACGCTAACTCGCCTTACAAGAAACACACTGCTTTAGAGAAAAGAGCACTCTTCTACTCTACTGTGTTTCCTATGGGGTCCGAACAGTGAGCTTGCTCAGAACAAAAGAACTGTGCTTCCTACACACACGGGCCATATCTAGTTCTACTCTGCTTAGGAAACTGACAAGAACAGTAGCTCCTCTTCAGTCCAATACACTGTACATGCTGGGAACAGATACCTGTGCTATTTGCCCTGTGTATGACAATGGGAGCGCAATGGTGACTCTTCTTACCAGAAAACAACTCTTGCTCATAGGACCACAAACTGCATGGGATTCAACTCCATTTAGTACAGGGTAACAAACGCTGTCTCGCCTTACAGGAAACACACTCTGCTTTTGAGAAAAGGGCACTCTTCTACTCTATTGTGTTTCCTACGGGGTCCGAACTGTGAGCTTGCTCAGAACAAAAGAACTGTGCTTCCTACACACACGGGCCATATCTAGTTCAACTCTGCTTAGGAAACTGACAAGAACAGTAGCTGCTCTTCAGTCCAATACACTGTACTTGCTGGGAACAGACGCGAGTGCTATTTGCACTGTGTATGGCAATGGGAGCGCAATAGTGACTCTTCTTACCAGAAAACAAATTTGCTCGTAGTACCAGAAACTGCATGGGACTCAAATCCATTTCTGACTGGGAAACAAACACTACCTCGACTTTCAAGAAAACAATCAAATTTTGAGAATAGAGCACTCATCTACTCTACTGTGTTTCCTATGATGTCCGCTTAGTGTGCTTTCTCAGAACAAAAGAACTGTGCTTCCTACACACATGGGATATATCTGGTTCAACTCCTCTTATGAAAATGACAAGAACAGTAGCTCCTCTTCAGTCCAATACACTGTACTTGCTGGGAACAGACGCGAGTGCTATTTGCACTATGTATGGGAATGGAAGCACAATAGTGACTTTCCTTACCAGAAAACAACTCTTGCTCATAGGACCAGAAACTGGATGTGATTCAACTCCATTTAGGACTGGGAAACAAATGCTAGCTCGCCTTACAAGGAACACACTCTGCTTTTGAGAAAAGAGCACTCTTCTACTCTATTGTGTTTCCTAAGGGGTCCGAACTGTGAGCTTGCTCAGAACAAAAGACCTGTGCTTCCTACAAACACGGGCCATATCTGGTTCAACTCTGCTTAGGAAACTGACAAGAACAGCAGCTCCTCTTCAGTCCAATACACTGTACTTGCTGGGAACAGACGCAAGTGCTATTTGCCCTGTGTATGACAATGGGTGCGCAATATTGACTATTCTTACCAGAAAACAACTCTTGCTCGTAGGACCAGAAACTGCATGTGATTCAACTCCATTTAGGACTGGGAAAAAAATGCTAGCTCGCCTTACAAGAAACACACTCTACTTTTGAGAAAAGAGCACTCTTCTACTCTACTGTGTTTCCTATGGTGTCTGAACAGTGAGCTTGCTCAGATAAAAAGAACTGTGCTTACTACACACACGGGCCATATCTGGTTCAACTCTGCTTAGGAAACTGACAAGAACAGTAGCTCCTCTTCAGTCCAATACACTGTACTTGCTGGGAACAGACGCAAGTGCTATTTGCACTGTGTATGGCAATGGGAGCACAATAGTGACTCTTCTTACCAGAAAACAACTCTTACTCGTAGGACCAGAAACTGCATGGGATTCAACTCCATTTCTGACTGGGAAGTAAATACTAGCTCGCCTTTCAAGGAACACAATCTAATTTTGAGAAAAGAGCACTCATCTACTCTACTGTGTTTCCTATGGTGTCCGCACAGTGTGCTTTATGAGAAAAAAAGAACTGTGCTTCCTACACACACGGGACATATCTAGTTCAACTCTGCTTAGGAAACTGACAAGAACAGTAGCTCCTCTTCAGTCCAATACACTGTACTTGCTGGGAACCGACGCCAAAGCTATTTGCACTGTGTATGACATTGTGAGCGCAATAGTGATTCTTCTTACCAGAAAACAACTCTTGCTCGTAGGACCAGAAACTGCATGTGATTCAACTCCATTTAGGACTGGGAAACAAACGCTAGCTCGCCTACAAGAAACACACTCTGCTTTTGAGAAAAGAGCACTCATCTACTCTACTGGGTTTCCTATGGGGTCTGAACAGTGAGCTTGCTCAGAACAAAAGACCTGTGCTTCCTACACACACGGGCCATATCTAGTTCAACTCTGCTTAGGAAACTGACAAGAACAGTAGCTCCTCTTCAGTCCAATACACTCTACTTGCTGGGAACAGAAGCAAGTGCTATTTGAACTGTGTATGTCAATGAGATCGCAATAGTCACTTTCCCTACCAGAAAACATCTCTTGCTTGTAGGACCAGAAACTGCATGTGATTCAACTCCATTTAGGTCTGGGAAACAAACGCTAGCTCGCCTTACAAGAAACACACTCTGCTTTAGAGAAAAGATCACTCTTCTACTCTACTGTGTTTCCTATGGGGTCCGAACAGTGAGCATGCTCAGAACAAAAGAACAGTGCTTCCTACATACACGGCCATATCTAGTTCATTTCTGCTTAGGAACCTGAGAAGAACAGTAGATTCTCTTCAGTCCAATACACTGTACATGCTGGGAACCGACGCCAGTGCTATTTGCCCTGTGTATGACAATGGGAGCGCAATAGTGACTCTTCTTACCAGAAAACAACTCTTGCTCGTAGGATCAGAAACTGCATGTGATTCAACTCCATATAGGACTGGGAAAAAAACGCTAGCTCTCCTTGCAAGAAACACACTCTGCTTTTGATAAAAGAGCACTCTTCTACTCTACTGTGTTTCCTATAGGACCAGAACAGTGAGACTGCACAGAACAAAAGAAGTGTGCTTCCTATACACACGGCCATATCTAGTTCAATTCAGCTTAGGAAACTGACAAGAACAGTATACCCTCCAGTCAAATACACAGCACATGCTGGGAACAGGCACCAGTGCTATTTGCCCTCTGTATGACAATGGGAGCGTAATAGTGACTCTTCTTACCAGAAAACAACTCTTGCTCGTAGGACCAAAAACTGTCTGTGATTCAACTCCATTTAGGACTGGGAATCAAACGCGAGCTCGCCTTACAAGAAACACACTCTGCTTTAGAGAAAAGAGCACTCTTCTACTCTACTGTGTTTCCTGTAGGACCAGAAGAGTGAGCTTGCTCAGAACATAATAACTGTGCTTCCTAAACACACGGGCCATATCTAGTTCAACTCTGCTTAGGAAACTGACAAGAACAGCAGCTCCTCTTCAGTCCGATACAGTGTACTTGCTGAGAACAGACGCGAGTGCTATTTGCACTGTGTATGGCAATTGGAGCACAATAGTGACTCGTCTTACCAGAAAACAACTCTTGCTCGTACGACAAGAAACTGCATGTGACTCAACTCCATTTAGGACTGGGAAACAAACTCTAGGTCACCTTACAAGAAACACATTCTACTTTTGGGAAAAGAGCACTCTTCTACTCTACTGTGTTTCCTATAGGGCCAGAACAGTTAGCTTGCTCAGAACAAAAGAACTGTGCTTCCTACACACACGGACCATATGTAGTTCAACTCTGCTTAGGAAACTGACAAGAACAGTAGCTCCTCTTCAGTCCAATACACTGTACTTGCTGGGAACACACGCGAGTGCTATTTACACTGTGTACGGCAATTGGAGCACAATAGTGACTCGTCTTACCAGAAAACAACTCTTGCTCATAGAACAAAAAATTGCATGTGACTCAACTCCACTTAGGCCTGGGAAACAAACTCTAGCTCGCTTTACAAGAAACACACTCTGCTTTTGAGAAAAGAGCACTCTTCTACTCTACTGTGTTTCCTATAGGGCCAGAACAGTGAGCTTGCTCAGAAAAAAAGAACTGTGCTTCCTACACACAGGGGCCATATCTAGTTCAACTCTTCTTAGGAAACTGACAAGAACAGTAGCTCCTCTTCAGTCCAATACACTGTACTTGCTGGGAAGAGACGGGAGGGCTATTTGCACTGTGTATGGCAATGGGAGCACAATCGTGACTTTCCTTACCAGAAAACAACTCTTGCTCATAGGACCAGAAACTGCATGTGATTCCACTCCATTTAGGAATGGGAAACAAACGCTAGCTCGCCTTAAAAGAAACACACTATGCTTTTGAGAAAATAGCACTCTTCTACTCTACTGTGTTTCCTATGGTGTCCGAACAGTGAGATTGCTCAGAACAAAAAAACTGTGCTTCCTACACACACGGCCATATCTAGTTCAATTCTGCTTAGGAACCTGACAAGAACAGTAGGTCCTCTTCAGTCCAATACACTGTACTTGCTGGGAACAGACGCGAGTGCTATTTGCACAGTGTATGGCAATGGGAGCGTAACGTGACTTTCCTTACCAGAAAACAACTCTTGTTCGTAGGACCAGAAACTGCATGTGATTCAACTCCATTTAGGACTGGGAAAGAAACGCTAGCTCGCCTTACAAGAAACACGCTCTGCTTTTGAGAAAAGAGCACTCTTCTACTCTACTGTTTTTCCTATAGGGCCAGAACAGTGTACTTGCTCAGAACAAAAGAACTGGGCTTCCTACACACACGACCATATCTAGTTCAATTCTGCTTAGGAACCTGACAAGAACAGTAGATTCTCTTCAGTCCAATACACTGTACATGTTGGGAACCGACGCCAATGCTATTTGCACTGTGTATGACATTGAGAGCACAATAGTGATTCTTCTTACCAGAAAACAACTCTTGCTCGTAGGACCAGAAACTGCATGTAATTCAACTCCATTTAGGACTGGGAAACAAACGCTAGCTCGCCTACAAGAAACATACTGTGCTTTTGAGAAAAGAGCACTCATCTACTCTACTGGGTTTCCTATGGTGTCCGAACAGTGAGCTTGCTCAGAACAAAAGAACTGTGCTTCCTACACACATGGGCCATATCTAATTCAACTTTGCTTAGGTTACTGACAAGAACAGTAGCTCCTCTTCAGTCTAATACACTGTACTTGCTGGGAACAGACGCGAGTGCTATTTGTAGTCTGTATGGCAATGGGAGCGCAATAGTGACTCTTCTTACCAGAAAACAACTCTTGCTCTTAGGACCACAACCTGCATGTGACTCAAATCCATTTAGGACTGGGAAACAAACGCTAGCTCTGCTCACAAGAAACACACTCTGCTTTTGAGAAAAGAGCACTCTTCTACTCTACTGTGTTTCCTCTATGGCCAGAACAGTGAGCTTGCTCAGAACAAAAGGACTGTGCTTCCTACACACAGGGGCCATATCTAGTTCAACTCTGCTTAGGAAACTGACAAGAACAGTAGCTCCTCTTCAGTCCAATACACTGTACTTGCTGGGAACAGACGCGAGTGCTATTTGCACTGTGTATGGCAATGAGAGCACAATAGTGACTTTCCTTAACAGAAAACAACTCTTGCTCCTAGGAACACAAACTGCATGTGATTCAACTCCATTTAGGACTGGAAAACAAACGCTAGCTTGCCTTACAAGAAACACACTCTGCTTTTGAGAAAAGAGCACTCTTCTACTCTACTGTGTTTCCTATGGGGTCCGAACAGTGAGCTTGCTCAGAACAAAAGAACTGTGCTTCCTACACACACGGCCATATCTAGTTCATTTCTGCTTAGGAACCTGACAAGAACAGTAGATCTTCTTCAGTCCAATACACTGTACTTGCTGGGAAAAGACGCGAGTGCTATTTGCCCTGTGTATGGCAATGGGAGCGCAATAGTGACTTTCCTTACCAGAAAAAAACTCTTGTTCATAGGACCAGAAATTGCATGTGATTCAACTCCATTTAGGACTAGGGAACAAACGCTAGCTCGCCTTACAAGAAACACACACTGCTTTTGAGAAAAGAGCACTTTTCTACTCTACTGTGTTTCCTATAGGGCCAGAACAGTGAGCTTGCTCAGTACCTAAGAACTGTGCTTCCTACACACACGGGCCTTATCTAGTTCAACTCTGCCTAGGAAACTGACAAGAACAGTAGCTCTTCTTCAGTCTGATACACTGTACTTGCTGGGAACAGACGCGAGTGCTATTTGCACTGTGTATGGCAATGTGAGCACAATAGTGACTTTCCTTACCAGAAAACAGCTCTTGCTCGTAGGACCAGAAACTGCATGTGATTCAACTCCATTTAGGACTGGGAAACAAACGCTAGCTTGCCTTACAAGAAACACACTCTGCTTTTGGGAAAAGAGCACTCTTCTACACTACTTTGTTTTCTATGGGTCCGAACAGTGAGCTTGCTCAGAACAAAAGAACTGTGCTTCCTACACACACGGCCATATCTAGTTCAATTCTGCTTAGGAAACTGACAAGAACAGTAGCTCCTATTCAGTCCAATACACTGTACTTGCTGGGAACAGACAGGAGTGCTATTTGCACTGTGTATGGCAATTGGAGCGCAATAGTGACTCTTCTTACCAGAAAACAACTCTTGCTCGTAGGACCACAAACTGCATGTGATTCAACGCCATTTAGGACTGGGAAAAAAATGCTAGCTCACCTTACAAGAAACACACTCTGCTTTAGAAAAAGAGCACTCTTCTACTCTACTGTGTTTCCTACAGGGCCAGAACAGTGAGCTTGCTCAGAACAAAAGAACTGTGCTTCCCACACACGGGCCATATCTAGTTCAACTCTTCTTAGGAAACTGACAAGAACAGTAGCTCCTCTTCAGTCCAATACACTGTACTTGCTGGGAACAGACGGGAGGGCTATTTGCACTGTGTATGGCAATGGGAGCACAATAGTGTCTTTCCATACCAGAAAACAACTCTTGCTCGTAGGACCAGAAACTACGTGTGATTCCACTCCATTTAGGAATGGGAAACAAAAGCTAGCTCGCCTTAAAAGAAACACACTCTACGTTTGAGAAAAGAGCACTCTTCTACTCTACTGTGTTTTCTATGGGGTCTGAACAGTGAGCTCGCTCAGAACAAAAAAAATGTGCTTCCTACACACACTGCCATATCTACTTCAAGTCTGCTTAGGAACATGACAAGAACAGTAGATCCTCTTCAGTCCAATACACTGTACTTGCTGGGAACAGACGCGAGAGCTATTTGCACAGTGTATGGCAATGGGAGCGCAATGTGACTTTCCATACCAGAAAACAACTCTTGTTCGTAGGACCTGAAACTGCATGTGATTCAACTCCATTTAGGACTAGGAAACAAACGCTAGCTTGCCTTACAAGAAACACACTCTGCTTTTGAGAAAAGAGCACTCTTCTACTCAACTGTGTTTTCTATAGGGCCAGAGCAGTGAGCTTGCTTAGAACATAAGAACTGTGTTTCCTACACACACAGGCCATATCTAGTTCAACTCTGCTTAGGAAACTGACAAGAACAGTAGCTCCTCTTCAGTCCGATACACTGTACTTGCTGGGAACAGACGAGAGTGCTATTAGCACTGTGTATGGCAATGGGCTGGCAATAGTGACTTTCCTTACCAGAAAACAACTCTTGCTCATAGGACCAGAAACTGCATGTGATTCAACTCCATTTAGGAATGGGAAACAAACGCTAAATTGCCTTACAAGAAACACACTCTTCTTTTGAGAAAAGAGCACTCTTCTACTCTACTGTGTTTTCTCTATGGCCAGAACAGTGAGCTTGCTCAGAACAAAAGGACTGTGCTTACTACACACAGGGGCCATATCTAGTTCAACTCTGCTTAGGAAACTGACAAGAACAGTAGCTCCTCTTCAGTCCAATACACTGTACTTGCTGGGAACAGACGCGAGTGCTATTTGCACTGTGTATGTCAATGAGAGCACAATAGTGACTTTCCTTACCAGAAAACAACTCTTGCTCCTAGGAACACAAACTGCATGTGATTCAACTCCATTTAGGACTGGAAAACAAAAGCTAGCTCGCCTTACAAGAAACACACTCTGCTTTTTAGAAAAGAGCACTCTTCTACTCTACTGTGTTTCCTATGGGGTCCGAACAGTGAGCTTGCTCAGAACAAAAGAACTGTGCTTCCTACACACACGGCCATATCTAGTTCAATTCTGCTTAGGAAACTGACAAGAACAGTAGATCCTCTTCAGTCCAATACACTGTACTTGCTGGGAAAAGACGCGAGTGCTATTTGCCCTGTGTATGGCAATGGGAGCGCAATAGTGACTTTCCTTACCAGAAAAAAAACTCTTGTTTGTAGGACCAGAAACTGCATGTGATTCAACTCCATTTAGGACTAGGGAACCAACGCTAGCTCGCCTTACAAGAAACACACTCTACTTTTGAGAAAAGAGCACTTTTCTACTCTACTGTGTTTCCTATAGGGCCAGAACAGTGAGCTTGCTCAGAACAAAAGAACTGTGCTTCCTACACACACGGCAATATCTAGTTCAACTCTGCTTAGGAACCTGACAAGAACAGTAGATCCTCTTCAGTCCAATACACTGTACTTGCTGGGAAAAGACGCGAGTGCTATTTGCCCTGTGTATGGCAATGGGAGCAAATAGTGACTTTCCTTACCAGAAAAAAACTCATATTCATAGGACCAAAAACTGCATGTGATTCAACTCCATTTAGGACTAGGGAACAAACGCTAGCTCGCCTTACAAGAAACACACTCTGCTTTTGAGAAAAGAGCACTTTTCTACTCTACTGTGTTTCCTATAGGGCCAGAACAGTGAGCTTGCTCAGAACATAAGAACTGTGCTTCCTACACACACGGGCCTTATCTAGTTCAACTCTGCTTAGGAAACTGACAAGAACAGTAGCTCCTCTTCAGTCCGATACACTGTACTTGCTGGGAACAGACGCGAGTGCTATTTGCACTGTGTATGGCAATGTGAGCACAATAGTGACTTTCCTTACCAGAAAACAACTCTTGCTCCTAGGACCAGAAACTGCATGTCATTCAACTCTATTTAGGACTGGGAAACAAACGCTAGCTCGCCTTACAAGAAACACACTCTGCTTTTGGGAAAAGAGCACTCTTCTACTCTACTTTGTTTTCTAAGGGGTCCGAACAGTGAGCTTGCTCAGAACAAAAGAACTGTGCTTCCTACACACACGGCCATATCTAGTTCAATTCTGCTTAGGAAACTGACAAGAACAGTAGCTCCTATTCAGTCCAATACACTGTACTTGCTGGGAACAGACACGAGTGCTATTTGCACTATGTATGGCATTTGGAGCGCAATAGTGACTCTTCTTACCAGAAAACAACTCTTGCTCGCAGGACCAAAAACTGTCTGTGATTCAACTCCATTTAGGACTGGGAAACAAACGTGAGCTCGCCTTACAAGAAACACACTCTGCTTTAGAGAAAAGAGCACTCTTCTACTCTACTGTGTTTCCTATAGGACCAGAACAGTGAGCTTGCTCAGAACATAATAACTGTGCTTCCTAAACACATGGGCCATATCTAGTTCAACTCTGCTTAGGAAACTGACAAGAACAGCAGCTCCTCTTCAGTCCGATACACTGTACTTGCTGAGAACAGACGCGAGTGCTATTTGCACTGTGTATGGCAATTGCAGCACAATAGTGACTCGTCTTACCAGAAAACAACTCTTGCTCGTACGACCAGAAACTGCATGTGACTCAACTCCATTTAGGACTGTGAAACAAACTCTAGCTCACCTTACAAGAAACACATTCTACTTTTGGGAAAAGAGCACTCTTCTACTCTACTGTGTTTCCTATAGGGCCAGAACAGTTAGCTTGCTCAGAACAAAAGAACTGTGCTTCCTACACAAACGGACCATATGTAGTTCAACTCTGCTTAAGAAACTGACAAGAACAGTAGCTCCTCTTCAGTCCAATACACTGTACTTGCTGGGAACACACGCGAGTGCTATTTACACTGTGTATGGCAATTAGAGTGCAATAGTGACTTTGCTTACCAGAAAACAACTCTTGCTCGTAGGACCACAAACTGCATGTGATTCAACGCCATTTAGGACTGGGAAACAAATGCTAGCTCGCCTTACAAGAAACACTCTCTGCTTTAGAAAAAGAGCACTCTTCTACTCTACTGTGTTTCCTACAGGGCCAGAACAGTGAGGTTGCTCAGAACAAAAGAACTGTGCTTCCCACACACAGGCCATATCTAGTTCAACTCTGCTTAGGAAACTGACAAGAACAGTAGAACCTCTTCAGTCCAATACACTGTACCTGCTGGGAACAGACGCGAGTGCTATTTGCACTGTGTATGGCAATGTGAGCACAATAGTGACTTTCCTTACCAGAAAACAACTCTTGCTCGTAGGACCAGAAACTGCATGTGATTCAACTCCATTTAGGACTGGGAAACAAACGCTAGCTCGCCTTACAAGAAACATACTCTGCTTTTGGGAAAAGAGCACTCTTCTACTCTACTGTGTTTCCTGTAGGACCAGAACAATGAGCTTGATCAGAACATAATAACTGTGCTTCCTAAACACACGGGCCATATCTAGTTCAACTCTGCTTAGGAAACTGACAAGAACAGCAGCTCCTCTTCAGTCCGATACACTGTACTTGCTGAGAACAGACGCGAGTGCTATTTGCACTGTGTATGGCAATTGGAGCACAATAGTGACTAGTCTTACCAGAAAACAACTCTTGCTCGTAGGACCAGAAACTGCATGTGACTCAACTCCATTTAGGACTGGGAAACAAACTCTAGCTCACCTTACAAGAAACACATTCTACTTTTGGGAAAAGAGCACTCTTCTACTCTACTGTGTTTCCTATAGGGCCAGAACAGTGAGCTTGCTCAGAATAAAAGAACTGTGCTTCCTACACACACGGACCATATGTAGTTCAACTCTGCTTAGCAAACTGACAAGAACAGTAGCTCCTCTTCAGTCCAATACACTGTACTTGCTGGGAACACACGCGAGTGCTATTTACACTGTGTATGGCAATTAGAGTGCAATAGTGACTTTGCTTACCAGAAAACAACTCTTGCTCGTAGGACCACAAACTGCATGTGATTCAACGCCATTTAGGACTGGGAAACAAATGCTAGCTCGCCTTACAAGAAACACACTCTGCTTTAGAAAAAGAGCACTCTTCTACTCTACTGTGTTTCCTACAGGACCAGAACAGTGAGCTTGCTCAGAACAAAAGAACTGTGCTTCCCACACACGGGCCATATCTAGTTCAACTCTGCTTAGGAAACTGACAAGAACAGTAGAACCTCTTCAGTCCAATACACTGTACTTGCTGGGAACAGACGCCAGAGCTATTTGCACTGTGTATGGCAATTGGAGCACAATAGTGACTCGTCTTACCAGAAAACAACTCTTGCTCATAGAACAAAAAACTGCATGTGACTCAACTCCATTTAGGACTGGGAAACAAACTCTAGCTCGCTTTACAAGAAACACACTCTGCTTTTGAGAAAAGAGCACTCTTCTACTCTACTGTGCTTCCTATAGGGCCAGAACAGTGAGCTTGCTCAGAAAAAAAAAAAACTGTGCTTCCTAAACACACGGGCCATATCTAGTTCAACTCGTCTTAGGAAACTGACAAGAACAGTAGCTCCTCTTCAGTCCAATACACTGTACTTGCTGGGAACAGACGGGAGGGCTATTTGCACTGTGTATGGCAATGGGAGCACAATAGTGTCTTTCCTTACCAGAAAACAACTCTTGCTCGTAGGACCAGAAACTACGTGTGATTCCACTCCATTTAGGAATGGGAAACAAAAGCTAGCTTGCCTTAAAAGAAACACACTCTACGTTTGAGAAAAAAGCATTCTTCTACTCTTCTGTGTTTTCTATGGGGTCCGAACAGTGAGCTTGCTCAGAACAGAAAAACTGTGCTTCCTACACACACGGCCATATCTAGTTCAAGTCTGCTTAGGAACCTGACAAGAACAGTAGATCCTCTTCAGTCCAATACACTGTACTTGCTGGGAACAGACGCGAGTGCTATTTGCACAGTGTATGGCAATGGGAGCGCAATGTGACTTTCCTTACCAGAAAACAACTCTTGTTCGTAGGACCTGAAACTGCATGTGATTCAACTCCATTTAGGACTAGGAAACAAACGCTAGCTTGCCTTACAAGAAACACACTCTGCTTTTGAGAAAAGAGCACTCTTCTACTCTACTGTGTTTTCTATAGGGCCAGAACAGTGAGCTTGCTTAGAACATAAGAACTGTGTTTCCTACACACACGGGCCATATCTAGTTCAACTCTGCTTAGGAAACTGACAAGAACAGTAGCACCTCTTCAGTCCGATACACTGTACTTGCTGGGAACAGACGAGAGTGCTATTAGCACTGTGTATGGCAATGGGCTCGCAATAGTGACTTTCCTTACCAGAAAACAACTCTTGCTCATAGGACCAGAAACTGCATGTGATTCAACTCCATTTATGAATGGGAAACAAACGCTAGCTCGCCTTACAAGAAACACACTCTGCATTGAGAAAAGAGTACTCTTCTACTCTACTGTTTTTTCTCTATGGCCAGAACAGTTAGCTTGCTCAGAACAAAAGGACTGTGCTTCCTACACACAGGGGCCATATCTAGTTCCACTCTGCTTAGGAAACTGACAAGAACAGTAGCTCCTCTTCAGTCCAATACACTGTACTTGCTGGGAACAGACGCGAGTGCTATTTGCACTGTGTATGTCAATGAGAGCACAATAGTGACTTTCCTTAACAGAAAACAACTCTTGCTCCTAGGAACACAAACTGCATGTGATTCAACTCCATTTAGGACTGGAAAACAAACGCTAGCTCGCCTTACAAGAAACACACTCTGCTTTTGAGAAAAGAGCACTCTTCTACTCTACTGTGTTTCCTATGGGGTCCGAACAGTGAGCTTGCTCAGAACAAAAGAACTGTGCTTCCTACAACACGGCCATATCTAGTTCAATGCTGCTTAGGAACCTGACAAGAACAGTAGATCCTCTTCAGTCCAAAACACTGTACTTGCTGGGAAAAGACGCGAGTGCTATTTGCCCTGTGTATGGCAATGGGAGCGCAATAGTGACTTTCCTTACCAGAAAAAAACTCTTGTTCGTAGGACCAGAAACTGCATGTGATTCAACTCCATTTAGGACTAGGGAACAAACGCTAGCTCGCCTTACAAGAAACACACTCTGCTTTTGAGAAAAGAGCACTCTTCTACTCTACTGTGTTTCCTATAGGGCCAGAACAGTGAGCTTGCTCAGAACAAAAGAACTGTGCTTCCTACACACACGGGCCATATCTACTTCAACTCTGCTTAGGAAACTGACAAGAACAGTAGCTCCTTTTCAGTCCCATACACTGTACTTGCTGGGAACAGATGCCAGTGCTATTTGTCCTGTATATGGCAATGGCAGCACAGTAGTGACTCTTCTTACCAGAAAACAACTCTTGCTGGTAGGAACAGAAACTACATGTGATTCAACTCCATTTAGGACTGGGAAACAAAAGATAGCTCGCCTTACAAGAAACACACTATGCTTTAGAGAAAAGAGCACTCTTCTACTCTACTATGTTTCCTATAGGGCCAGAACAGTGAGCTTGCTCAGAAAAAAAAAACTGTGCTTCCTACACACACGGGCCATATCTAGTTCAACTCTGCTTAGGAACCTGACAAGAACAGTAGCTCCTCCCTCAGTCCGATACACTGTACTTGCTGGGACCAGACGCGAGTGCTATTTGCACTGTGTATGGCAATGGGAGCACAATAGTGACATTCCTTACCAGAAAACAACTCTTGCTCGTAGGACCAGAAACTGCATGTGACTCAACTCCATTTAAGACTGGGAAACAAACGCTAGCTCGCCTTACAAGAAACACACTCTGCTTTAGAGAAAAGAGCAGTCTTCTACTCTACTGTGTTTCCTATAGGGCCAGAACAGTGAGCTTGCTAAGAACATAAGAACTGTGCTTCCTACACACACGGGCCATATCGAGTTCAACTCTGCTTAGGAACCTGACAAGAACAGTAGATCCTCTTCATTCCAATACACTGTACTTGCTGGGAAAAGACGCATGTGCTATTTGCACTGTGTATGACAATGGGAGCGCAATAGTGACTTTCCTTACCAGAAAACAACTCTTGCTCGTAGGACCAGAAACTGCATGTGATTCCACTCCATTTAGGACTGGAAACAAACGTAGGCTCGCCTTACAAGAAACACACTCTGCTTTTGAGAAAAGAGCACTCTTCTACTCTACTGTGCTCCCTATGGGGTCCGAACAGTGAGCTTGCTCAGAACAAAAGAACTGTGCTTCGTACATACGACCATATCTAGTTCAATTCTGTTTAGGAACCTGACAAGAACAGTAGATCCTCTTCAGTCCAATATACTGTACTTGCTGGGAACAGACGCCAGTGCTATTTGTCCTGTGTATGGCAATGGCAGCGCAATAGTGACTCTTCTTACCATAAAACAACTCTTGCTCATAGGACCAGAAACTGCAAGTGTTTCAACTCCATTTAGGACTGGGAAACAAAAGCTAGCTCACCTTACAAGAAACACACTCTGCTTTAGAGAAAAGAGCACTCTTCTAGTCTACTGTGTTTCCTATAGGGCCAGAACAGTGAGCTTGCTCAGAACAAAAGAACTGTGCTTCCTACACATGGGCCATATCTAGTTCAACTCTGCTTATGAACCTGACAAGAACAGTAGATCCTCTTCAGTCCAATACACTGTACTTGCTGGGAACAGACTCCAGTGCTATTTTTCCTGTGTATGGCAATGGCAGCGCAATAGTGATTCTTCTTACCAGAAAACAACTCTTGCTCGTAGTACCAGAAACTGCATGTGATTCAACTCCATTTAGGACTGGGAAACCAACTCTAACTCGCTTTACAAGAAACACACTCTGCTTTTGAGAAAAGAGCACTCTTCTACTCTACTGTGTTTCCTATAGGGCCAGAACAGTGAGCTTGCTCAGAAAAAAAGAACTGTGCTTCCTAAACACGGGCCATATCTAGTTCAACTCTGCTTTGGAAACTGAGAAGAACAGTAGCTCCTCTTCAGTCCAATACACTGTACTTGCTGGGAACAGACGCGAGGGATATTTGCACTGTGTATGGCAATGGGAGCAAAATAGTGACTTGATTTACCAGAAAACAACTCTTGCTCGTAGGACCAGAAACTGCATGTGATTCCACTCCATTTAGGACTGGGAAACAAACGGTAGCTCGCCTTACAAGAAACACACTCTGCTTTAGAGAAAAGAGCACTCTTCTACTCTACTGTGTTTCCTATGGGGTCCAAACAGTGAGCTTGCTCAGAACAAAAGAACTGTGCTTCATACACACACGGCCATATCTAGTTCAACTCTGTTTAGTAAACTGACAAGAACAGTAGCTCCTATTCAGTCCAATACACTGTACTTGCTGGGAAAAGACGCCAGTGCTATTTGCCTTGTGTAGGGCAATGGGAGCACAATAGTGACTTTCCTTACCAGAAAACAACTCTTGCTCATAGGACCAGAAACTGCATGTGATTCAACTCCATTTAGGTCTGGGAAACAAATGCTAGCTCGCCTTACATGAAACACACTCTCCTTTTAGAAAAGAGCACTCTTCTTCTCTACTGTGTTTTCTATGGGGTCCGAACAGTGAGCTTGCTCAGAACAAAAGAACTGTGCTTCCTACACACAAGGGCCATATCTAGTTCAACTCTGCTTAGGAAACTGACAAGAACAGTAGCTCCTTTTCAGTCCAATACACTGTACTTGCGGGGAAGAGACGCGAGTGCTATTTGCACTGTGTATGGCAATTAGAGCACAATAGTGACTCGTCTTACCAGAAAACAACTCTTGCTCGTAGGACAAAAACTGCATGTTACTCAACTCCATATAGGACTGGGAAACAAATGCTAGCTCGCCTTACAAGAAACACACTCTGCTTTTGAGAAAAGAGCACTCTTCTACTCTACTGTGTTTCCTATGGAGTCCGAACACTGAACTTGCTCAGAACAAAAAAACTGTGCTTCCAACACACACGGCCATATCTAGTTCAATTCTGCTTAGGAATTTGACAAGAACAGTAGATCCTCTTCAGTCCAATACACTGTACTTGCTGGGAACAGACGCCAGTGCTATTTGTCCTGTGTATGGCAATGGCAGCGCAAAAGTGACTCTTCTTACCATAAAACAACTCTTGCTCGTGGACCAGAAACTGCATGTGATTCAACTCCATTTAGGACTGGGAAACAAACGCTAGCTGGCCTTACAAGAAACACACTCTGCTTTAGAGAAAAGAGCACTCTTCTGCTCTACTGTGTTTCCTATAGGGCCAGAACAGTGAGCTTGCTCAGAACAAAAGAGCTGTTCTTCCTACACACGGGCCATAACTAGTTCCACTCTGCTTAGAAAACTGACAAGAACAGTAGCTCCTCTTCAGTCTGATACAATGTACTTGCTGGGAACAGACGCGAGTGCTATTTGCACTGTGTATGGCAATGGGCTGGCAATAGTGACTTTCCTTACCAGAAAACAACTCTTGCTCGTAGGACCAGAAACTGCATGTGATTCAACTCCATTTAGGACTGGAAAACAAATGCTAGCTCGTCTTACATGAAACACACTCTGCTTTTGAGAAAAGAGCACTCTACTATTCTACTGTGCTTCCTAAGGGGTCTGAACAGTGAGCTTGCTCAGAACAAAAGAACTGTGCTTCCTACACACACGGTCCATATCCAGTTCAACTCTGCTTAGGAAACTGACAAGAACAGAAGATCCTCTTCAGTCCAATACACTGTACTTGCAGGAAACAGAGGCGAGTGCTGTTTGCACTGTGTATGGCAATTGGAGCCCAATAGTGACTTGTCTTACCAGAAAACAACTCTTGCTCGTAGGACAAAAAACTGCATGTGACTCAACTCCATTTAGGACTGGGAAACAAATGCTAGCTCGACGTCCAAGAAACACACTCTGCTTTTGAGAAAAGAGCACTCTTCTACTCTACTGTGTTTCCTATGTGTTCCGAAAAGTGAGCTTGCTCAGAACAAAAAAACTGTGCTTCCTACACACACGGGCCATATCTACTTCAACTATGCTTAGGAAACTGACAAGAAACGTAGCTCCTCTTCAGTCCGATACACTGTACTTGCTGGGAACAGAGGGAAGTGCTACTTGCACTGTGTATGGCAATGGGAGCGCAATAGTGACTTTCCTTACCAGAAAACAACTCTTGCTCATAGGACCAGAAACTGCATGTGATTCAACTCCATTTAGGACTTGGAAACAAACGCTAGCTCGCCTTACAAGAAACACACTCTGCTTTTGAGAAAAGCACACTCTTCTACTCTACTGTGTTTCCTATAGGGTCCGAACAGTGAGCTTGCTCAGAACAAAAGAACTGTATTCCTACACACACGGCAATATCTAGTTCAATTCTGCTTAGGAACCTGAAAGAACAGTAGATCCTCTTCAGTCCAATACACTGTACTTGCTGGGAACAGACGCCAGTGCTCTTTGTCCTGTATATGGCAATGGGAGCACAATAGTGACTCTTCTTACCATAAAACAACTCTTGCTCGTAGGACCAGAAACTGCATGTGATTCAACTCCATTTAGGACTGGAAAACAAACGATAGCTCGCCTTACAAGAAACACACTCTGCTTTAGAGAAAAGAGCACTCTTCTACTCTACTGTGTTTCCTATAGGGCCAGAACAGTGAGCTTGCTCAGAAAAAAAAACTGTGCTTCCTACACACACGGGCCATATCTAGTTCAACTCTGCTTAGGAAACTGACAGGAACAGTAGCTCCTCCTCAGTCCAATACACTGTACTTGCTGGGAACATACGCCAGTGCTATTTGCACTGTGGATGGCAATGGGAGCACAATAGTGACTTTCCTTGCCAGAAAACAACTCTTGCTCGTAGGACCAGAAACTGCATGTGATTCAACTCCATTTAGGACTGAGAAACAAATGCTAGCTCGCCTTACATGAAACACACTCTGCTTTTGAGAAAAGAGCACTCTTCTACTCTACTGTGTTTCTTATGGGGTCCAAACAGTGAGCTTGCTCAGAACAAAAGAACTGTGCTTCCTACACACATGGATCATATCTAGTTCAACTCTGCTTAGTAAACTGACAAGAACAGTAGCTCCTATTCAGTCCAATACAATGTACTTGCGGGGAACATACGCGAGTGCTATTTGCACTGTGTATGGCAATTGGAGCCCAATAATGACTTGTCTTACCAGAAAACAACTCTTGCTCGTAGGACAAAAAATTGCATGTGACTAAACTCCATTTAGGACTGGGAAACAAACGCTAGCTCGACTTTTAAGAAACACACTCTGCTTTTGAGAAAAGAGCACTCTTCTACTCTACTGTGTTTCCTATGTGTTCCGAAAAGTGAGCTTGCTCAGAAAAAAAAACTGTGCTTCCTACACAAACGGCCATATATACTTCAAGTCTGCTTAGGAACCTGACAAGAACAGTAGATCCTCTTCAGTCCAATACACTGTACTTGCTGGGAACAGACGCCAGTGCTATTTGTCCTGTGTATGGCAATGGCAGCGCAATAGTGACTCTTCTTACCAGAAAACAACTCTTGCTCGTGGACCAGAAACTGCATGTGATTCAACTCCATTTAGGACTGGGAAACAAACGCTAGCTCGCCCTACAAGAAACACACTCTGCTTT